>NC_090175.1:58334235-58396735 GCF_024679245.1 Pseudorasbora parva
AGATGAGCGGAGGTCTGACGGCTGGCCAACCACAGGAGGAATTAATCACACTATTTGCACTACTGGGAGAACTAACGCTTTAAATAATAAGTTTATTTGATCGGTGTTGTGTGTGCAGTTGAGTCTGACCCCAGCGCAGTTGTTGTTGCAGCAGACTCAGGCTCAGCTCATCGCAGCCGTTCAACAGTCGGCAGGTCAGCAGAACAGCACCAATGGAGCCAATATCTCCGCCTCCGCGGCCACGCCCATCACCCTCTCCCAGCCCATTCAGATCGCCTCTGTAAGTGATTGACACCTCTCTCGTCCAATCAGATTCCACTGCATGCATTCATACTGTCAAACTTCCTTGAATATACACCGCTCAGGCATAACACCATAAATACCACTGATCTCTTCATCACGGCTCCTGTTAGTGGGTGGGATATATTAGGCAGCAAGTGAACATTTCGTCCTCAGAGTTGATGTGTGTGAAGCAGGAGAAATGGGCAAGCGTAAGGATTTGAGCGAGTTTGGCCAGATTGTGACGGCTAGACGACTGGGTCAGAGCATCTCCAAAACTGCAGCTCTTGTGGGCTGTTCCCGGTCTGCAGTGGTCAGTATCTATCAAAAGTGCTCCAAGGAAGGACCAGTGGAGAACCGGCCACAGGGTCATGGGCGGCCAAGGCTCATTGATGACCGTGGGGAGCGAAGGCTGGCCCGTAGGGTCCGATCAAACAGACGAGCTACTGGAGCTCAAACTGCTCCAGAAGTTAATGCTGGTTCTGATGGTTCTAACATCTTAGTGCCGGATACCTTCAGGGGTCTAGAGGAGTCCATCAGAGAGGTCATAATGTTATGCCTGATTGGTGTTTTCATATAGAGAACAGCTGTTTTACACTGGAGTAATGGAGACTCTTTCAGAAACATTATAAAATCATAACGATTTCAATCATTGATGATTAATGTACACAGCTCTCTCTCTCTCTCTCTCGCTCTCTCTCTCTCGCTCTCTCTCGCTCTCTCTCGCTCTCTCTCGCTCTCTCTCGCTCTCTCTCTCGCTCTCTCTCGCTCTCTCTCTCGCTCTCTCTCTCGCTCTCTCTCTCTCTCTCTCTCTCTCTCTCTCGCTCTCTCTCGCTCTCTCTCTCTCTCTCTCGCTCGCTCTCTCTCGCTCTCTCTCGCTCTCTCTCGCTCTCTCTCGCTCTCTCCCTCTCTCCGCAGCCGCAGGGTCTGAACCTACAGCAGTTTGTGTTGGTCCAGCCAGGTCACTCGCTCAGCCCTCAGCTTCAGCCCCAGTTCATCCTCTCTCCGTCTCCTCAGGGTCAGACCGGTACGAGTGTGTCTGTTTGACCGATGCGGATGCTAATGCTAATGCTAATGCCCCTCAGCGTTTCTGACCCGTCCTGTTCTCCTCTCGCTCCCAGGTCTCCTGCAAGCCCAGAATATCCTGACTCAACTACCTCAAAGTCAAGCCAGCCTCGCCCTCACCACACAGGTCTGAGAAATCCGCTACTCACTCATCAATGACCCCTGAAAAAACTATCACAGGTTTACAACATTGATAATATATCATATCACAGGGCTCGACATTAACACTCGCCCAGTGGTGAAGTGAAAGAGAATATTACAGACCCGACGGACAAGCGGATTAAAACACGAATAACAAAAAAATAACACCAAAATGCAAGAATGATCATTAGTTTAGAGTAAGTGGCGATGGATAGTGGATAATAGTGTAATATATAATGAACTGAAGGTGGCGCTGTTGACGCTCCGCAGCCTCTCGAGGAGAAATCTCAACACGAGACACTGAGAAACTGAGCTATACATTCAACATGTGGAGTTTTTATATTTATAACATATGATACAGTTAAACAACATCACACAACCAAGAGTGTGTTTTCCTGAACACCATCATGACTGAAAATGACACTGATTTCATATGACAGCTCCATAAACTATTAATTCACATTAATCACTTACATTTAAGATGCAATATTGACTGTTTTTGTTCTATTTCAGCAGCGAAAATAGATCCAAACAGCAGAACCGTAACGCATCTCACAGCAACAGTGTGTGTGTGTGTGTGTTAATGAATGTTTCCGTGTTTGAATGAATCGGTTTAATCAAAGATTCAATGACCTGTTCGTAAACGACTGCCTCATTCTTGAATGAATCATTTTGATGAATCGACTCAATGACTCACTCATTCTGACTCACCTGCTGCCACCTACTGGTGGTTTAGTTTCAAATACTTTTCAACATTTCTTTTGTTTATTCCAAAATACAAATCTCATGCAGTTGTAATTTTTGAAAACCTGAAGCATAGCCTTTATTTAATACATTTAGGGGGAAATGCCCTTTATAAAAGGTAAAAATATCACAAATATGCAGATTTTTAATGTCAAAACACTAAATGATTTATTCTGAAGTAATATTCTCACTACAGCACACACACACACACATCTAACTTCTTTCCGGACAAGCACATACTTAATTTTTACTCAAAAATCTTACTCATTTACTCATCTAAAGGAGAAATGAACATGCTTAAGGCCGAGTCCTTTTTTTCTCCGGAAAAAAAATGGCGTTTTGGGGGTAAAATGTGTGTTATTTTGGCAAGGTTGCCTCCTTAAAATCTGCATTCCTGGGTCTATATATCCCATAATTGAGGTCTCTTCAACACTCGGACATGGAAAAGAACCCGCGGGAAAACTGCAGACTTGGCAACACAGTGCAGTTGAGCTCTGTTGACATTTGACAACTAATGTTATGCGTCGCTCCGCTGCTCTGATTGGTTGTCGGTCTGACCAATCGAGGGCTTTCCTGGTTGGGTTGAAACGCCCCATAATCACAGCCCAATGAGCAGCAGACTCATATTCTGAGGATGAGGATGGATATTTTGTTGAATAACTTGGATCGAAATTTTAGTGTCTAGTGTTTTAGTGGAAACACTGCAAAAATGCTTTAAAGCATTTAAAATTTAAAAAATGTAAAAGCATTTTTTCAAGCAAAAGTAATTGTCTTGTTTTGGGGAAAATAACTCAAAAAGTTTTTGTTAAAATAAGATAAATAATCTGCCAATGGGGTGAGAGAAATAATCTTAATTCAAACAGAAAACAAGATTATTTTCCTCACCCCATTGGCAGATTATTTATCTTATTTTAACAAAAACTTTTTGAGTTATTTTCCCCAAAACAAGACAATTACTTTTGCTTGTCTAGTAAATACTTCTTGTTTTAAGAATGTTTAGATGTTTGGACTAGAAACAAGACAAAAATACTGAGTAAGAAGAGCATTGTTTGCAGTGTAAGTAACTGTCTGTCTAATGTTTGTCTGTCTGATGTTTGTCTGATGTTTTCAGGCGGCCACACCGACGCGGAAGATCGCGGCCATGCCGTCTCCGGCGGATCAGAATGCGAAGCGCGTGGATGTCTCGTGTGTGGAAGAGGCCAGCGATCTGGAGGAGCTCGAACAGTTCGCCAAGAGCTTCAAGCAGAGACGCATCAAGCTGGGCTTCACTCAGGTGAGCCGCATCCTCCACATGTGTGTGTGTGTGTGTTTGTGTAATATCAGTACATGTGTATAATGACATGGGTATGTCTAGGAATGGGTATCGTTAAGATTTTAACGGTATTACTACTCTTAATTATACTGCTTATCGGTCCGGTACTTTAACGGTATTCTTATCGGTACTTTTTGAGATTATTTATACACACACACACACACACACACACACACAATTAACAAAGATACACATTATATAGGCCTGCACAGTGCTTTGATTTCAGGAAGAATTCTAGTAATCAAATGTAAAATAACACTGCATAGTTTATCATAAATAGGATAAATTAATGCTTATTAAAGCTGAAGTTATTCATTCAAGAGCTGTGAGTGATTTTCTCTCTGCATTTGGTTGTTTAATTCGCAGTAATTCGTCAGCATGTTTATTTACACCGCTGCCTCTTTAAGACAGATGTGCAGCTCTATAGGCGACTGATAATAGGCAGATGCACTACACTTTCTCCCGACTATATCCATAATAACTACGTCCATTTTAGACACAAACTGTGTTTAAGAGACTCTCCAAGCCGGTCATTTTGACACAGATGTGTGTGTTCATTTGATCGTTTAGACGCGAGTGTGAAACCGAAAGTGTAATTTGCTCGTCTCGTTGCGGCTGTTTCGGAGCGCGCGCCGACTTGGGAACAATCTCTTGTGCACATTTTTGTGCTTTTAATCGCTCTTTTAATTATTAAACGCGTCCCACAATTTACCAGCAGTAGCTAGACTGTATTTTAAAACCATTGATCGTGCTGATTCTGTCATTGCGTTTGAGTTTTATGGAGAAATGACAGCGTTGGCTAATGCTGCAAAGGGAATTAAGTTGCGCTAGACATAAATATTATTATTATTATTATAATCTTTGGAAGCCAAAATCTAAAATAAAATTAGGCTATCGCAGATCTAAAGTGTAACCAGGTTATGTTTGAATGTTTGGTTCTGTCCTCGGCTGTCGTTTGTCTCTCTCTCTCTCTCTCTCTCTCTCTCTCTCTCTCTCTCTCTCTCTCTCTCTCTCTCTCTCTCTCTCTCTCTCTCTCTCTCTCTCTCTCGTCACGTGTATTTTCAAAAGTACCAACAGCAGAACCGATAGCGTCCGAGCTTATCGATACAACGGTCTTTCAAAACTCCCCCCTGGGGCCCGTTTAATACCGGTTTCGGTACCCATCCCTAGGTATGACACAGGTATTACAGGAGAGGGTGAAATATGAGGACATTACCCATGGCCCCACTTTACAAAAGGCTTATAAATCACACAGGAGGAGTTTTTATGAGAAAGTAAAAATGCAGAATGTTTCCTGTGATGGGTAGGTTTAGGGGCAGTGTGTGTGTGTGTGTGTGTGTGTGTGTGTGTGTGTGTGTACTTGTCTACCTATCTAACAGGGGACCTTGGCGTCGTTACACACTCACCAACAGGGGACCTCTGAGCCAAGAGGGGACATTTTTCAAGTCCCCTGTTGGTCATGCATTAAATCATGTGAAAATGAAGTAAAACACTAAAATGCTCTGGTGATTTTTTAAATGTTTGACCAAGTAGAGACCTACAGGTGTGTGTGTTTAAATCATGTTAAAATCAAGAAACAACACTCTGGTGAATTTTTAAAAATTTTGACCAAGAGGGGACCTAAGAGTGTGTGTGTGTTTAAGGCCATGCTCAGCAGCTCCCCTGTAGGCTGGAGCAGGAACTGTAATAGCCCTTAAACACACGTCGTTCACACACACACACTCCTCTATTGTTTGAATGGCCTGCTGTCCTCTGACTCTAGAGCTGCTGTTTAACAGACTGCTTACTAAAGGAACAAACATTATATAGATTATATCTCTTTACTAAATACCCTGACTAGTTTCAAACTTTGCATTACTTTAAAATTAAATACTACAGGATCCAAGAAAAAACGATTAAAAAATCTAAACAACCAGGATGTAATTAGAAATACATCTGCCATCAAAATGTGTGTGTCCTCAGTTTCTACAAATAAATATAGTAAATACCATCCATCATGGCCGTGGACAGGCCGTAAAACTTTATTAAATTATTAAGGGATCTCATTCAATGCTTTTGTAAACATTTTTTGTTTCTGTGTATATATATATAACATTTTAATGACAGTGGCCTATAATTATTGAAAAATAATGCATTATTTTATTTATATATATAAAAAAAAAGGTACGGTAAATGGGACAAACTTTGCATCTAAAGTTCTTTTAAACAAGTGTTAACATAGACATTATTAAAAACATTTTATTTTAGCCAAGTATTTGTAAAAATAATGTGTGACTTTTGGCCCATATAAAAGGCCCATCTTACCACCTTATACATTTGAGCTTTTTAAACTAACCACTTTTGATTTATTTATGTTTAACAAAATGATGCAGGTCCCCTGTTAGATAGTAAATCACGACGCCTGTGTGTTTGCTGTGACATTTCTTATCATCACAAACACACTGCAAAGATTTAGAGTTTTTACAGCAATACCTGAGTTTAAAGGGTTAAATCAAGCAGAAATAGCTCTCTAATGTATTAATTGCAGGTCATTATTGAATAGTGATTACGTTACACACACACTGACTCAGGTCCCCTGTTAGATAGTAAATCACGACGCCTGTGTGTTTGCTGTGACATTTCTTATCATCATAAACACACTGTAAAGATTTAGAGTTTTTACAGCAATAACTGAGTTTAAAGGGTTAAATCAAGCAGAAATAGCTCTCTAATGTATTAATTGCAGGTCATTATTGAATAGTGATTACGTTACACACACACACTGACTCAGGTCCCCTGTTAGATAGTAAATCACGACGCCTGTGTGTTTGCTGTGACATTTCTTATCATCATAAACACACTGTAAAGATTTAGAGTTTTTACAGCAATACCTGAGTTTAAAGGGTTAAATCAAGCAGAAATAGCTCTCTAATGTATTAATTGCAGGTCATTATTGAATAGTGATTACGTTACACACACACACTGACTCAGGTCCCCTGTTAGATAGTAAATCACGACGCCTGTGTGTTTGCTGTGACATTTCTTATCATCACAAACACACTGCAAAGATTTAGAGTTTTTACAGCAATACCTGAGTTTAAAGGGTTAAATCAAGCAGAAATAGCTCTCTAATGTATTAATTGCAGGTCATTATTGAATAGTGACTACGTTACACACACACTGACTCAGGTCCCCTGTTAGATAGTAAATCACGACGCCTGTGTGTTTGCTGTGACATTTCTTATCATCACAAACACACTGCAAAGATTTAGAGTTTTTACAGCAATAACTGAGTTTAAAGGGTTAAATCAAGCAGAAATAGCTCTCTAATGTATTAATTGCCGGTCATTATTGAATAGTGATTACGTTACACACACACTGACTCAGGTCCCCTGTTAGATAGTAAATCACGACGCCTGTGTGTTTGCTGTGACATTTCTTATCATCACAAACACACTGCAAAGATTTAGAGTTTTTACAGCAATAACTGAGTTTAAAGGGTTAAATCAAGCAGAAATAGCTCTCTAATGTATTAATTGCCGGTCATTATTGAATAGTGATTACGTTACACACACACTGACTCAGGTCCCCTGTTAGATAGTAAATCACGACGCCTGTGTGTTTGCTGTGACATTTCTTATCATCACAAACACACTGCTAAGATTTAGAGTTTTTACAGCAATACCTGAGTTTAAAGGGTTAAATCAAGCAGAAATAGCTCTCTAATGTATTAATTGCAGGTCATTATTGAATAGTGATTACGTTACACACACACTGACTCAGGTCCCCTGTTAGATAGTAAATCACGACGCCTGTGTGTTTGCTGTGACATTTCTTATCATCACAAACACTGCAAAGATTTAGAGTTTTTACAGCAATACCTGAGTTTAAAGGGTTAAATCAAGCAGAAATAGCTCTCTAATGTATTAATTGCAGGTCATTATTGAATAGTGATTACGTTACACACACACTGACTCAGGTCCCCTGTTAGATAGTAAATCACGACGCCTGTGTGTTTGCTGTGACATTTCTTATCATCACAAACACACTGCAAAGATTTAGAGTTTTTACAGCAATACCTGAGTTTAAAGGGTTAAATCAAGCAGAAATAGCTCTCTAATGTATTAATTGCAGGTCATTATTGAATAGTGATTACGTTACACACACACTGACTCAGGTCCCCTGTTAGATAGTAAATCACGACGCCTGTGTGTTTGCTGTGACATTTCTTATCATCACAAACACACTGCAAAGATTTAGAGTTTTTACAGCAATACCTGAGTTTAAAGGGTTAAATCAAGCAGAAATAGCTCTCTAATGTATTAATTGCAGGTCATTATTGAATAGTGATTACGTTACACACACACACTGACTCAGGTCCCCTGTTAGATAGTAAATCACGACGCCTGTGTGTTTGCTGTGACATTTCTTATCATCACAAACACTGCAAAGATTTAGAGTTTTTACAGCAATACCTGAGTTTAAAGGGTTAAATCAAGCAGAAATAGCTCTCTAATGTATTAATTGCAGGTCATTATTGAATAGTGATTATGTTACACACACACACTGACTCAGGTCCCCTGTTAGATAGTAAATCACGACGCCTGTGTGTTTGCTGTGACATTTCTTATCATCACAAACACTGCAAAGATTTAGAGTTTTTACAGCAATACCTGAGTTTAAAGGGTTAAATCAAGCAGAGATAGCTCTCTAATGTATTAATTGCAGGTCATTATTGAATAGTGATTACGTTACACACACACTGACTCAGGTCCCCTGTTAGATAGTAAATCACGACGCCTGTGTGTTTGCTGTGACATTTCTTATCATCACAAACACACTGCAAAGATTTAGAGTTTTTACAGCAATACCTGAGTTTAAAGGGTTAAATCAAGCAGAAATAGCTCTCTAATGTATTAATTGCAGGTCATTATTGAATAGTGATTACGTTACACACACACTGACTCAGGTCCCCTGTTAGATAGTAAATCACGACGCCTGTGTGTTTGCTGTGACATTTCTTATCATCACAAACACACTGCAAAGATTTAGAGTTTTTACAGCAATAACTGAGTTTAAAGGGTTAAATCAAGCAGAAATAGCTCTCTAATGTATTAATTGCAGGTCATTATTGAATAGTGATTACGTTACACACACACACTGACTCAGGTCCCCTGTTAGATAGTAAATCACGACGCCTGTGTGTTTGCTGTGACATTTCTTATCATCACAAACACACTGCAAAGATTTAGAGTTTTTACAGCAATACCTGAGTTTAAAGGGTTAAATCAAGCAGAAATAGCTCTCTAATGTATTAATTGCAGGTCATTATTGAATAGTGATTACGTTACACACACACACTGACTCAGGTCCCCTGTTAGATAGTAAATCATGACGCCTGTGTGTTTGCTGTGACATTTCTTATCATCACAAACACACTGCTAAGATTTAGAGTTTTTACAGCCATACCTGAGTTTAAAGGGTTAAATCAAGCAGAAATAGCTCTCTAATGTATTAATTGCAGGTCATTATTGAATAGTGATTACGTTACACACACACTGACTCAGGTCCCCTGTTAGATAGTAAATCACGACGCCTGTGTGTTTGCTGTGACATTTCTTATCATCATAAACACACTGCAAAGATTTAGAGTTTTTACAGCAATAACTGAGTTTAAAGGGTTAAATCAAGCAGAGATAGCTCTCTAATGTATTAATTGCAGGTCATTATTGAATAGTGATTACGTTACACACACACACTGACTCAGGTCCCCTGTTAGATAGTAAATCACGACGCCTGTGTGTTTGCTGTGACATTTCTTATCATCACAAACACACTGCTAAGATTTAGAGTTTTTACAGCCATACCTGAGTTTAAAGGGTTAAATCAAGCAGAGATAGCTCTCTAATGTATTAATTGCAGGTCATTATTGAATAGTGAATATGTTACACACACACTGACTCAGGTCCCCTGTTAGATAGTAAATCACGACGCCTGTGTGTTTGCTGTGACATTTCTTATCATCACAAACACACTGCTAAGATTTAGAGTTTTTACAGCCATACCTGAGTTTAAAGGGTTAAATCAAGCAGAAATAGCTCTCTAATGTATTAATTGCAGGTCATTATTGAATAGTGATTACGTTACACACACACTGACTCAGGTCCCCTGTTAGATAGTAAATCACGACGCCTGTGTGTTTGCTGTGACATTTCTTATCATCACAAACACACTGCTAAGATTTAGAGTTTTTACAGCAATACCTGAGTTTAAAGGGTTAAATCAAGCAGAAATAGCTCTCTAATGTATTAATTGCAGGTCATTATTGAATAGTGATTACGTTACACACACACACTGACTCAGGTCCCCTGTTAGATAGTAAATCACGACGCCTGTGTGTTTGCTGTGACATTTCTTATCATCACAAACACACTGCAAAGATTTAGAGTTTTTACAGCAATACCTGAGTTTAAAGGGTTAAATCAAGCAGAAATAGCTCTCTAATGTATTAATTGCAGGTCATTATTGAATAGTGATTACGTTACACACACACACTGACTCAGGTCCCCTGTTAGATAGTAAATCACGACGCCTGTGTGTTTGCTGTGACATTTCTTATCATCACAAACACACTGCAAAGATTTAGAGTTTTTACAGCAATACCTGAGTTTAAAGGGTTAAATCAAGCAGAGATAGCTCTCTAATGTATTAATTGCAGGTCATTATTGAATAGTGAATATGTTACACACACACTGACTCAGGTCCCCTGTTAGATAGTAAATCACGACGCCTGTGTGTTTGCTGTGACATTTCTTATCATCACAAACACTGCAAAGATTTAGAGTTTTTACAGCAATAACTGAGTTTAAAGGGTTAAATCAAGCAGAGATAGCTCTCTAATGTATTAATTGCAGGTCATTATTGAATAGTGAATATGTTACACACACACTGACTCAGGTCCCCTGTTAGATAGTAAATCACGACGCCTGTGTGTTTGCTGTGACATTTCTTATCATAAACACACTGTAAAGATTTAGAGTTTTTACAGCAATACCTGAGTTTAAAGGGTTAAATCAAGCAGAAATAGCTCTCTAATGTATTAATTGCAGGTCATTATTGAATAGTGATTACGTTACACACACACACTGACTCAGGTCCCCTGTTAGATAGTAAATCACGACGCCTGTGTGTTTGCTGTGACATTTCTTATCATCACAAACACACTGCTAAGATTTAGAGTTTTTACAGCAATACCTGAGTTTAAAGGGTTAAATCAAGCAGAGATAGCTCTCTAATGTATTAATTGCAGGTCATTATTGAATAGTGAATATGTTACACACACACTGACTCAGGTCCCCTGTTAGATAGTAAATCACGACGCCTGTGTGTTTGCTGTGACATTTCTTATCATCACAAACACACTGCTAAGATTTAGAGTTTTTACAGCCATACCTGAGTTTAAAGGGTTAAATCAAGCAGAGATAGCTCTCTAATGTATTAATTGCAGGTCATTATTGAATAGTGAATATGTTACACACACACTGACTCAGGTCCCCTGTTAGATAGTAAATCACGACGCCTGTGTGTTTGCTGTGACATTTCTTATCATCACAAACACACTGCAAAGATTTAGAGTTTTTACAGCAATACCTGAGTTTAAAGGGTTAAATCAAGCAGAAATAGCTCTCTAATGTATTAATTGCAGGTCATTATTGAATAGTGATTACGTTACACACACACTGACTCAGGTCCCCTGTTAGATAGTAAATCACGACGCCTGTGTGTTTGCTGTGACATTTCTTATCATCACAAACACACTGCAAAGATTTAGAGTTTTTACAGCAATACCTGAGTTTAAAGGGTTAAATCAAGCAGAAATAGCTCTCTAATGTATTAATTGCAGGTCATTATTGAATAGTGATTACGTTACACACACACACTGACTCAGGTCCCCTGTTAGATAGTAAATCACGACGCCTGTGTGTTTGCTGTGACATTTCTTATCATCACAAACACTGCAAAGATTTAGAGTTTTTACAGCAATACCTGAGTTTAAAGGGTTAAATCAAGCAGAAATAGCTCTCTAATGTATTAATTGCAGGTCATTATTGAATAGTGATTATGTTACACACACACACTGACTCAGGTCCCCTGTTAGATAGTAAATCACGACGCCTGTGTGTTTGCTGTGACATTTCTTATCATCACAAACACTGCAAAGATTTAGAGTTTTTACAGCAATACCTGAGTTTAAAGGGTTAAATCAAGCAGAGATAGCTCTCTAATGTATTAATTGCAGGTCATTATTGAATAGTGATTACGTTACACACACACTGACTCAGGTCCCCTGTTAGATAGTAAATCACGACGCCTGTGTGTTTGCTGTGACATTTCTTATCATCACAAACACACTGCAAAGATTTAGAGTTTTTACAGCAATACCTGAGTTTAAAGGGTTAAATCAAGCAGAAATAGCTCTCTAATGTATTAATTGCAGGTCATTATTGAATAGTGATTACGTTACACACACACACTGACTCAGGTCCCCTGTTAGATAGTAAATCACGACGCCTGTGTGTTTGCTGTGACATTTCTTATCATCACAAACACACTGTAAAGATTTAGAGTTTTTACAGCAATACCTGAGTTTAAAGGGTTAAATCAAGCAGAAATAGCTCTCTAATGTATTAATTGCAGGTCATTATTGAATAGTGATTACGTTACACACACACACTGACTCAGGTCCCCTGTTAGATAGTAAATCACGACGCCTGTGTGTTTGCTGTGACATTTCTTATCATCACAAACACACTGCTAAGATTTAGAGTTTTTACAGCCATACCTGAGTTTAAAGGGTTAAATCAAGCAGAAATAGCTCTCTAATGTATTAATTGCAGGTCATTATTGAATAGTGATTACGTTACACACACACTGACTCAGGTCCCCTGTTAGATAGTAAATCACGACGCCTGTGTGTTTGCTGTGACATTTCTTATCATCACAAACACACTGCAAAGATTTAGAGTTTTTACAGCAATACCTGAGTTTAAAGGGTTAAATCAAGCAGAAATAGCTCTCTAATGTATTAATTGCAGGTCATTATTGAATAGTGATTACGTTACACACACACACTGACTCAGGTCCCCTGTTAGATAGTAAATCACGACGCCTGTGTGTTTGCTGTGACATTTCTTATCATCACAAACACACTGCAAAGATTTAGAGTTTTTACAGCAATACCTGAGTTTAAAGGGTTAAATCAAGCAGAGATAGCTCTCTAATGTATTAATTGCAGGTCATTATTGAATAGTGAATATGTTACACACACACTGACTCAGGTCCCCTGTTAGATAGTAAATCACGACGCCTGTGTGTTTGCTGTGACATTTCTTATCATCACAAACACACTGCAAAGATTTAGAGTTTTTACAGCAATACCTGAGTTTAAAGGGTTAAATCAAGCAGAAATAGCTCTCTAATGTATTAATTGCAGGTCATTATTGAATAGTGATTACGTTACACACACACACTGACTCAGGTCCCCTGTTAGATAGTAAATCACGACGCCTGTGTGTTTGCTGTGACATTTCTTATCATCACAAACACACTGCTAAGATTTAGAGTTTTTACAGCAATACCTGAGTTTAAAGGGTTAAATCAAGCAGAGATAGCTCTCTAATGTATTAATTGCAGGTCATTATTAAATAGTGAATATGTTACACACACACTGACTCAGGTCCCCTGTTAGATAGTAAATCACGACGCCTGTGTGTTTGCTGTGACATTTCTTATCATCACAAACACACTGCTAAGATTTAGAGTTTTTACAGCCATACCTGAGTTTAAAGGGTTAAATCAAGCAGAGATAGCTCTCTAATGTATTAATTGCAGGTCATTATTGAATAGTGAATATGTTACACACACACACTGACTCAGGTCCCCTGTTAGATAGTAAATCACGACGCCTGTGTGTTTGCTGTGACATTTCTTATCATCACAAACACACTGCTAAGATTTAGAGTTTTTACAGCCATACCTGAGTTTAAAGGGTTAAATCAAGCAGAGATAGCTCTCTAATGTATTAATTGCAGGTCATTATTGAATAGTGATTACGTTACACACACACTGACTCAGGTCCCCTGTTAGATAGTAAATCACGACGCCTGTGTGTTTGCTGTGACATTTCTTATCATCACAAACACACTGCTAAGATTTAGAGTTTTTACAGCAATACCTGAGTTTAAAGGGTTAAATCAAGCAGAAATAGCTCTCTAATGTATTAATTGCAGGTCATTATTGAATAGTGACTACGTTACACACACACTGACTCGGGTCCCCTGTTAGATAGTAAATCACGACGCCTGTGTGTTTCTCTCCTCAACCCCCACAACCCCCCACTCACAATTTACATTTCAATAAGGGAGACTTGAAAAACCAGTTTGTGAACCACAGGCCAATAGAGCTCAAACTACCAATGTGGCAGAACCCTTCTCAAATAAACTAGAGAAGATGCTGGGATTTGCCCTGCCAAATTAAACTAAATTACATTTTTTACAATCGCTAGGCCACATTTCTCAATACTTTGGTCATTTTCAAAATCCTTCACACAGTTCTCCAAACCAACTTTCTGCTTCACAGCAGTTATTTCACATTCAAAATCCACAAAAACCAACAAAACACTTAATTCATGTCTCAAATCAAGTGCCAATGATCCACAGTTTAGCTTGCACAGACTGAAGTTGTGATCACTGTGTGAAGAGTTTTGAAAAAGTGACCAACATTTGTTTGACAAATTTGAGAGTGCCAGAGACTTTGACTAAGGAGAAAAGTCTGAGCACAGTGTGTGATGTTATTGAGATCTTTTATGAAACTTTTTAGAGGTGGCAAAAGTGAGAGTTCCAGAGTATCGAGCTGAAGAGAAGAGTCTGAGCACAGCGTGTGATGCTGTTGAGATCCCTTCTGAAACTTTAGAGGAGACACATATGAGCAATCCAGTCTCTCTAGCCAAGGAGACAAATCAGAGCATAGTATGTGATGTTGTTGAGATCTCTTATGAAACTTTAGAGGAGATAAACATGAGAGAATGTCATTTTTTTGTCTCAGGATAAACATGTGAGAAGCAGGAGACTTAGCCTTATGTCTCAATTTGATGTTCACTTGATCTCATTTCTGTCTAGGAGAAAGATGTGAGTTGAGAAGGAGATCTCAGGTTTGATTTTCCTTTCCTCTAGGTTGGCCTTTGGTTCACAAACTGGGTTTTTAGGGCCCTATAAAATCCGTTTTATTTTTTCCCAAATTCCGTTTTTTCCGTTTAAATTTTTGCAAATTCCGTTTTTTCCGTTTTAATTTTTGCAGATTCCTTTTTTTCCGTTAAAATGTTTGGTAATTCAGTTTTTTTTACCCTTTACTGTAATTTTGGTGAAAAAACAGTGTGCTTTTAATGTTAATATAATACAACATAAAACAAAAAATAGGAATGACCTTAAATTTATCGAGGTAACAAACATTACATTTACTTTTTAGGACAAATATGATATTTAACATAACACTGCACTTCAAATACTTCAAATATTAATGGTTATTAGCTTTAAACTTTCCGGTAAAATAAATTATAATAGTTTATATAAGTTAAAATGAAAGTGCTCCATTAGCTTTTTCTTTCAAGTAATTTTTTTTTTAAAAAGAACTAAAAAAAAAAAAATCATAAGAATCATATTTTACATACAGTACTATGAAGTACTATTAAGTAAAACATTTAAATTTGAAAATTAACATAAAAAAAACACATTTCACCATGAAATCATGTAGTGAATTGTTCTGTGTGTTTAACAATCACCATAATGATATCCAGAGCTGTGAAAAATAAAAATACACGAAAACACAACACAACACTGGCTCTTCCCAGCTTTAAAATGCCAGTGCCTTGTCGGTCCATAAAAGTGCATCTAACCATCATATAACTGATCCACACAGTAACTGATCCATAGACTAAAATACTAGCTTTCGGTTTTCAGTGCCACACGAATCACATTGCGCTTAAAGGACAACTCCGGTGAGAAATGACCCTAGGGGTAATTAACAGATGGTTACCGAGTAGATCGTTCTCTGGGATGCGGTTTCATGAAAATCGAATTTAAAGAGTTTTATCTCTAAACACAGATTAGCTTATAATGTTTGTCTATGGGGCATGGAATAAGTGAAATTAAATCGCTAGTTAATACCACTAACACGGCAGCATAATGAGGATCCCTACATGCAAACCGCAGCATTGAGAACTTGTTAGAGTACAAACGGTTTAATAAGAAGATACTTTCTAAAGACAGTACATTACACATTTACAGACTGCAGCCATCTTGGAAAACAGTCTCGACTAGTCGAGCCACGAGCGCTGTGCTAAGTGAGCTGGTCGATAGGAATTAAGTTTGTGAAATCTAATTACATGGACTTTTTTTTCTTTTTTTTTCTCTACTGCATTCAGTGCTTTCTTCCGGAAACACAACCCATTCTCACTCCCAAGGCGTCAAAAACCGAAGCATGGTCAAGTGCCTTCCGCGTCACAATAGAGACGCTAAAGGTGCCCCAAGGCGTCATGTTTCGACGCGCTGGGTGTTCCATTCATTTCAGTGAGAAACCTTTGGCGTCATACACAGACGCGCTGGGTATTAGTAATGTTATCTTCATGGTGAAATTGTATTAGTTTATAATTTTGCCATTATGACATGTTGGAGTGTGTTTTTCAATTTAATCAGCAAGCATAATTTTATTTACATTTATTTTATTTACGCTATTTAGACATGCTTAACATGTAACCCAACCCCATCCCATCCCTAAACCTACCCATTTGTCTGAACATGATATAAAACACAGGATATAGCCTGACATATACGACTGCATACACAAGTTATTCAAAAAAGTTAAATAATCCAAGTTTTCTGAGGCCAAACGATTGATTTGTATGAAGAAAATCCCCAAAAGCGATCTCCATCCGCAGAAGATCATCAACAAACACAATCAAATTTCAAATATTGGCGCCGGTTACGTGAGATTTCATAGTGAAATTGCATTGGCTCTCGTATGTCTTGTGACCAATTGCGTCATTACGTCAGCATTGATTGTAAAATGTCATTGGCTCTCGTGTGTCTTGTGACCGATTGCGTCATTACGTCAGCATTGATTGTAAAATGTCATTGGCTCTCGTGTGTCTTGTGACCAATTGCGTCATTACGTCAGCATTGATTGTAAAATGTCATTGGCTCTCGTGTGTCTTGTGACCAATTGCGTCATTACGTCAGCATTGATTGTAAAATGTCATTGGCTCTCGTGTGTCTTGTGACCAATTGCGTCATTACGTCAGCATTGATTGTAAAATGTCATTGGCTCTCGTGTGTCTTGTGACCAATTGCGTCATTACGTCAGCATTGATTGTAAAATGTCATTGGCTCTCGTGTGTCTTGTGACCGATTGCGTCATGCTCAGGAGTCTTTTGAATTATTTGAATGAGAAATGAATGAGTTCGTTCACGGGGCAGCGGGATCATCATTTCAGCGATTAAAACATCAAGATCGACTCTGTTCTTCACATGAAGATATCGTCTGACTTCAGAAGACTTGGAATGCAACATGAGTTAATACTTTTATACTGCTTTGGTCAGATTTTGCAATAAATACCTGTGACTGTACATTTATTTGCCTGTTATGTGTTTTATATTGTTTAGATATGGGTAGGTTTAGGGTAGGAGTGGAGTTAGTTGCTCCAAAATATAAAAGTAGCCTTTAAATATTAATAAAATCATGTCTGCTTTTATAAACGCAAATAATTAAATGCGTCTGTTTATGACGCCAAAGGTTTCTCATTGAAATGAATGGAGCACCCAGCGCGTCGCAAAATGACGCCCAGGGGCACCTTTAGCGTCTTAATTGTGACGCGGAAGGCACTTGACTATGCTTCGGATTTTGACGCCTTGGGAGTGAGAACGGGTTGGGAAACAACGGCCCATATGAGATTCCAAGTCACAGTTCATCACTTAGCACAGCGTTCGTCACTCAAATCTGTTTTTAGAGATAAAACTCTTTACACTTGATTTTCATGAAAACGCATCCCAGAGAACGATCTACTCTGTAACCATCTGTTAATTACCCCTATAGGGTCATTTCTCACCGGAGTTGTCCTTTAAAGAGTAACCCTTCTTCACCCATGAATGCACTGACAAACACTGAAGAGAGAAGATAGAGCTAAACAAAACTTAGCGTCAGGGGTTACTCTTTTCATAATAACACTAAAACACAATTTCTTTCAATAAAAATAGTTTGTTTAGTCTATAAAGTTTAAAATATGGACATTGTTCTTACACAAACGTGCCACTTTGCTTCAGAAGGCTCTTCATTACTCACGTGCTATATGCGTGAACACCTGAAGCACACGCCCCAAAAGCTGGATCTATGACAGTCCACGAATGCTAAACTGAGCTCTCTTTCAGGACTTTTTACTCTTAAGTGGACAAATGAATGCAAAATTATTTAAAAAAAATAGGAAGTATCCCAGTAAACATAGTTGCTTATGTCATAGTAGGTTCAGTTAAGTGAACATACACTTTGAGAAAAAGTAACTTTAAAATTATTAACTTATAAAATATATATATATATATTTTTTTTTTATTATTTTATTTTTTTACAGTGAGGACAATACAGTGTTATATTACAACTACTGACAGACCGTCCTGAAAAGCACTGTTTATTTCATGTGTATCATATCTTTTGTATTTATTTGTGCTTTCACTTGTAATGTGTTTGGGCTAGTGGTTTAGATGTGCTCTTGATATTGGAATAGAGAATAGTGTGTGTGTTGAGTTTGCTGCTCAACCCCCCACCAGTAATTTACATTTCAATGCATGAAGACTCTCGCAGGTGATACACAGAACCTCACTACTGTTACCTGTGTCCTAGACCAAATACACTGCCAAAAATAAAGTGAAATTACATGATGAAATGAAATTACAATCGCTAGGACACATTTCCCAATATTTAGGAGAACTGAGTGAGGAGTTTATAAATTTGCTAACCAACTTTCAGCTTCACAGCAGTTAATTTTACTTTTACAAATCAACTCATTCTTACAGAGCACGGCACAGGTTTATCCAACACTAACATCAGGAACATTATACAATTAAAATGTCTTTACAAAACTAGAATGACACTCTACTGCTTATAATTCACTGCATGCTTACATTACAGTACAACATTATTCCTAAGTTTCCTCTTTTGAATGGATGGTAATGGCCTAACACTTGTGTTGGTGTTCAGTTTCATCAAAGTTGCTTTGATAGTGTTTGATTTTTTTAGCAGTATAAATTGCATTACAGTATTACTGTATACATGTTGTAAATTGCTGTCTCATTCAGTTTTGTATTATGTTATTGTTTTGTCCATAAGTTTAACACTTTGGAAAACAGCATGTAAGGATGTGCGGATTGGCCTGTAGAACAAAGATTTGATTGTGTTTGTGTCAAAGTGAGAAAAGATTTCAGGTAAATTGAAAGATGTTGCCATTGAATGCATTTTTTGCTAAAGCAATGTTGATCCACAGTTAAGCTGTGATATAAAATGTTCTTTTACAAAACATTTCTCAATAATAAACACACTTTTTCAACTTTTTCAACTCTTCACACAGTGATCACAACTCCAGTCTGTGCAAGCTAAACTGTGGATCATTGGCACTTGATTTGAGACATGAATTAAGTGTTTTGTTGGTTTTTGTGGATTTTGAATGTGAAATAACTGCTGTGAAGCAGAAAGTTGGTTTGGAGAACTGTGTGAAGGATTTTGAAAATGACCAAAGTATTGAGAAATGTGGCCTAGCGATTGTAAAAACTGTAATTTAGTTTAATTTGGCAGGGCGAATCCCAGCATCTTCTCTAGTTTATTTGAGAAGGGTTCTGCCACATTGGTAGTTTGAGCTCTATTGGCCTGTGGTTCACAAACTGGTTTTTCAAGTCTTCCCTTATTGAAATGTAAATTGTGAGTGGGGGGTTGTGGGGGTTGAGGAGAGAAACACACAGGCGTCGTGATTTACTATCTAACAGGGGACCTGAGTCAGTGTGTGTGTGTAACATAATCACTATTCAATAATGACCTGCAATTAATACATTAGAGAGCTATTTCTGCTTGATTTAACCCTTTAATCTCAGTTATTGCTGTAAAAACTCTAAATCTTTGCAGTGTTTGTGATGATAAGAAATGTCACAGCAAACACACAGGCGTCGTGATTTACTATCTAACAGGGGACCTGAGTCAGTGTGTGTGTAACGTAATCACTATTCAATAATGACCTGCAATTAATAAATTAGAGAGATATTTCTGCTTGATTTAACCCTTTAATCTCAGTTATTGCTGTAAAAACTCTAAATCTTTGCAGTGTTTGTGATGATAAGAAATGTCACAGCAAACACACAGGCGTCGTGATTTACTATCTAACAGGGGACCTGAGTCAGTGTGTGTGTGTAACGTAATCACTATTCAATAATGACCTGCAATTAATACATTAGAGAGCTATTTCTGCTTGATTTAACCCTTTAAACTCAGGTATGGCTGTAAAAACTCTAAATCTTAGCAGTGTGTTTGTGATGATAAGAAATGTCACAGCAAACACACAGGCGTCGTGATTTACTATCTAACAGGGGACCTGAGTCAGTGTGTGTGTAACGTAATCACTATTCAATAATGACCTGTAATATTCAATAATGTAAATGCATTGGTGTACCTGACAATAATCTTAAATGAGAGATGTGGACTGATCATATACTGTAATTATGATGACACAACAGAGAATGAATTTCTTAAAGAAATGACTTTTCTGTAATGTATTAGGTATTATGTCTAAGGTATATTGTGTTTGTGTGTGTGTGTGTGTGTGCCTATTGTGATACCAGATGCCTGTGTAAACAAGTTAACTTATTTTAATGTGTTGACTAACATACTAAAGCACAAGAAGACTTGTGGACTAACTAAGTGTAGTGTGTTACTTGATGTTACATCTTGTAACTTTATTGCGACTGTGTAATAAATATATTTAAAAATAAGCTTCAAAATAAATTAAAGTATTAAAGTATATTTTAGGTTACAAATAAATACTTCTCAGTACATTCAAAAGAACACAGTTATTATAAAAAGACATATTATTACTTGACACATTATATAGTCTGTACGAAGCTTAACTGCATTTATGTTATTTATTTGTAAAGACATGTAATGGTGGAGATGGCATATATATATGCCAAATGCATATATATATATAATATATATATATATATATATATATATATATATATAAAATGAAGACAGACTTGACTGCCAGCTCACTTCACATTCACACACACACACACAGCTCCACTGCAGACTAATGGAGGTCCCCTGTTGGATAGGTAGACATCGGTCACACACACACATACACACAGCTCCACTGCAGACTAATGGAGGTCCCCTGTTGGATAGGTAGACATCGGTCACACACACACACACACAGCTCCATTAGAGTCTATGGAGGTCCCCTGTTGGATAGGTAGACATCGGTCACACACACACACACACAGCTCCATTAGAGTCTATGGAGGTCCCCTGTTGGATAGGTAGACATCATTCAGGTCCCCTCTTGGCATATTTTTAAAAAAATAAAAAAATGCTTATTTGAAGTTATATTATGAATAAGGACCTTAAAAGAAAATTTTGTATGTGATTTTTGTTTCTTCAAAATGACTAGAAACACAGGTCCCCTCTTGGATAGTGTAGAGTGATAGTCCCCTCTTGGTAATATAGACGTGTGTGTGTGTGTGTGTGTGTGTGTGTGTGTGTGTGTGATGGGTAGGTTTAGGGGCAGTGTGTGTGTGTGTGTGATGGGTAGGTTTAGGGGCTGTGTGTGTGTGTGTGTGATGGGTAGGTTTAGGGGCTGTGTGTGTGTGTGTGTGTGTGTGTAGCGTGACGCTAACGTGTGCGATCCGCTGTGTTTCAGGGGGACGTGGGGTTGGCGATGGGGAAACTCTACGGCAATGACTTCAGCCAGACCACCATCTCCAGGTTCGAGGCCTTGAACCTGAGCTTCAAAAACATGTGCAAACTCAAGCCACTGCTGGAGAAATGGCTCAACGACGCAGGTTAGATGCTGCACAAGCTTTTCTAATGTAGTATTTTTGTCCTGTTTCTCGTCCAAACATCTAAAAATTCTTAAAACAAGAAGTATTTACTAGACAAGCAAAAGTAATTGTCTTGTTTTGGGGAAATAACTCAAAATGAAGAGAGTTTTTGCTTAAAATAAGATAAATAATCTGCCAATGGGGTGAGAAAAATAATCTTAATTCTGTTTGGGACGGAAACAAGAAACAAAATTATTTTTCTCACCCCATTGGCAGATCATTTTGCATGTTTTAAGCAAAAACTCTTTTCATTTTGAGTTATTTTTAAGCAAACAAGCAAAAATATCTCCTGTCGTTTTACTGATCTAGTAAATGCATCTTGATTTTAGAATTTTTAGATATTTGGACTGGAAACAAGACAAAAATGCTAAATAAGAAGAGCAGTTTTTGCAGTATAAACAGAGGCTGAATAAGGCTTTCCCGCTCTGTTTTCCTCAGAGAACATGACGGCTGACTGCGTGGGGTCGAGTGCGAGCGAAATGTCTCCGGGTCTCTGCGAGAGTCTGAACCGGCGGCGGAAGAAGCGGACCAGCATCGAGACCAGCATTCGGGTGGCGTTGGAGAGAAGCTTTCTGGAGGTGAGCTGAGTCTGATGACCACTAGAGGGCAGCAACACTGACCCAATCTCTCTTCCATTAAAGGGATAGTTCCCCCCTAAACGAGCCTGTGATGATCATCTGCTGACCCCAGGGCATCATAGGTGTGTGTGTTTCTTCAGGAGAACACCAATGAAGATTTTTAACTCAGCCGTTGCTGTGTGTCGGTCATAATGATGTGAACGGGGAACGACTCTATGAGAGCAAAAGAAACCTGCTTAGAGAACACACACACACAGAGCCCTGTGGCTCATGACCACACACTGATATCTGAAGACACAAAACCATCCGTTAGTGTGAGAAATCGAGCCGTATTTATATCACTTTACCTCAAATACAGCGCTATATCCACCAGCCTTCACACACTTCACTTCCCGTAAGGTCAATAACACACGATCTGGTGTAGTTTACGAGATTCACTTCTGGCGTTGGCGTAAACTACACCAGATCGTTTATTTTGTGTTCAGCAGAAGAAAGAAACTCACAGGTTTGGAACAACCTGAGAGTGAGTAAATGATAGAGTTTTCATGTTTGAGTGAGCTATCCCTTTAAATTAATTTAGTGACGGAGCATTTTAATTAGTCATTGTGTCCTGTGAAGGGCGTGATGAGATGAAGCCTTTTTTTGTGACCTGCAGCAGAGTCAGAAGCCGTCGTCAGAGGAGATCACACTGATTGCAGATCAGCTCAGCATGGAGAAGGAAGTGGTGCGAGTTTGGTTCTGTAACCGCAGACAGAAGGAGAAGAGGATCAATCCTCCCAGCAGCTGCGGCGTATCGTCCACATCAGCCATCAAAGCCATCTACAGTAGCGCCAACACTGCGGTGCGTTACTTCACATTCACACTCACACACCGTATGAACCAGAGTCACTTCAGATCCCACACTCACCGTATGAACCAGAGTCACTTCAGATCCCACACTCACCGTATGAACCAGAGTCACTTCACATCCCACACTCACCGTATGAACCAGAGTCACTTCACATCCCACACTCACCGTATGAACCAGAGTCACTTCACATCCACACACCGTATGAACCAGAGTCACTTCACATCCCACACTCACCGTATGAACCAGAGTCACTTCACATCCCACACTCACTGTATGAACCAGAGTCACTTCACATCCCACACTCACCGTATGAACCAGAGTCACTTCACATCCACACACCGTATGAACCAGAGTCACTTCACATCCACACACCGTATGAACCAGAGTCACTTCACATCCCACACTCACCGTATGAACCAGAGTCACTTCACATCCACACACCGTATGAACCAGAGTCACTTCACATTCACACACCGTATGAACCAGAGTCACTTCACATCCCACACTCACCGTATGAACCAGAGTCACTTCACATCCACACTCACACACTGTATGAACCAGAGTCACTTCACATTCACACTCGCACACTGTATGAACCAGAGTCACTTCACATCCCACACTCACACACCGTATGAACCAGTCACTTCACATCCCGCACTCACACACCATATGAACCAGAGTCACTTCACATCCAACACTCAGACACCACATCCAACACTCAGACACCGTATGAACCAGAGTCACTTCACATCCCACACTCACACACCGTATGAACCAGAGTCACTTCACATCCCACACACACCGTATGAACCAGAGTCATTTCACATCCCACACTCACACACCGTATGAACCAGAGTCACTTCACATCCCACACACACCGTATGAACCAGTCACTTCACATCCCACAGTCACACACCGTATGAACCAGTCACTTCACATCCTACAGTCACACACCATATGAGTCTCACACTCACATCTGTACTTAAACCGTATCTGCAGACGAGTGAAGTGAGTGATTATTGACGAGTGATTACTTGTGTTCAGGTGTCCAGCGGCACAAACACACTGACGGTGAATTCTGTAGTCCCACTGAACGCCAGCAGCATCTCAAACCTCACGCTCAGTGGTGCGTTCCTCCTCTTTTCCCAGTTTCATGCTCCTCTGTTTTCCTCTTGTGAGCTCATGTTTAATGGATGTGTGCTGTAGGTGGCGCTCTGGCTCAGGTGACATCACACACGCCATCGGTCATCTCCATGGCGCCCGCCCCTGCTGTGACATCACCGTCACTGAGCACGTCCGTCACCGCGGTGAAACAGGAGGCAGTTTCCACGGCAACCACGGTCACGCAGGGGGCGGGGCAGTTTCTCTTGACGGGAACAGGACTGGGCGGAGCTAATCTGGGTTTGAACCCAACGATCATAACGCCCTCCCAGCTGACGCAAGGGTGAGTGTGTGTGTGTGTGTGTGTGTGTTAGGGCTGCACGATAATGTTAAACTGATGATCACGAGTATTTTGCTCAAAATTATAATCACGATTATTCTATAAAAAAGAGTAATAGTTATGGCCATTTTGCATGTTCTTTACCAACCTACACTTCACCCATAAGGCCTGTAGGTGGCACACCGACTTCATTTACGATGAACACTTCGTTAGATGGTTTTGGTGAACTCTTTGTAATCTGAATTCACATTAGATTTTTAAAGCAACACAATACTGTACATACTGTAACATTCTCCCGATTGTCACACTGCTTGCAGAATAAATGACCGTTGCAACCTATAAGGCGGAGATCAGTGTTGCATTCGTGTAAATTCGTCGCTGAAGGTTTGATCAGGGCAGATTTATCACACAAAAAATACAACTGGCTTGTGGAGACACAGACTGATTGACTGAGTGAAGCAGAATTTCGCTGTGGAGATCGTTAAACTCCAGCGAATATGTTTGCTTCTTCTTTCGGACGAGTGGAAAGAACATCCAAAGCACCCCTTCAAGTGTTTATTTCCTGTTGATAAAGCTTTCCTGTAGCTCAACTAGTAGAGCGTGGCGCTAGCAACGCCAAGGTCATGGGTTCGATTCCCAGGGAAAGCAAGAACTGACAATAATGTAAAAAATGTATATCTTGAATGCAATGTAAGTCGCTTTGGATTAAAGCGTCTGCCAAATGCATAAATGTAAATATTTCAGTGCACTTTATCGATTAGTGTCTGTACATTTGAGTCAGAAATCTTTTCACACACACCAAACTTTACAGTTTTATTCATATCTGTATCCTGACGGGTTGTTCATATATCATTCGCCTGATATATAGAACATTTTACTCCTACACTGCAAAAAATGCTCTTGTTTCTAGTCTAAATATCTAAAAATTCCTAAATCTAATAAGTAATATCTTATGTCATTTTACTACTAGATCACTCACTTCATTGTGATTTTATTTTTAAGATAACAAGGAAAAAATATCTCATGTGGTTTTACTGATTTAGTAAATCTTCTTGATTTAAGAGTATTTAGATATTTGGACTGGAAACGAGACAGAATGACTGAGGAAGAAGAGCATTGTTTGCAGTGTGTGAAGAAACGAGTCGGCTACTCATGCGCCCGATTTACCTTTATTTGTCATGTGCGGGGCTTCTTCTGAAACTCTGTTGACCGTATTTTCTGCTTTATTCAGATTCCCTCTGGAAAAACCTTTAATATGCCAGCCGAATCAAGCGAGGGCTTATCCAGTTTTCAGAATGCAAATGAGTGCATAATTAATTAGGTCTCGACTGCATATTTAAATTTAACATTTCAGAAAAGTTGTAATGTAAAACAATACTCTTAATGTCAATGATTTAACGTTTTTACCTGTCGTGTGTCTCGCCTGTTTTTAGGTTTGTTCTCATGACTGTGAACTGTTATATTTCCATGTGATTCGTGGTTTGTTGGTCACATGACATGCTGCTGAAAGCTCCGCCCACAGTGACATCTCATTGGTGGTGACGTGGCAGCTCGTCATATTTATCGTGAATGTGTGTGTTGTGTGTTTTTGTGCAGTGGGACACTGCTGAGCCTGACTCCTGCTCTGGGGAACACACTGATGAACAACAACACTCTGGCCACAATCCAGGGTATGTGTGTGTGTGTGTTCTTTTCACTGTAAAGTAAATCTCAATCTCTTGATGATTCTAGTTTCCTAATCTAACCGTATGAGCTGTAATCATAAACATGATGATCATGACTGCCGTGTGAATAACGTGCGGTGTTTGGTCAGCAGCTCTGGTGTCGGGCGGGTCTCTGCCTCTGACGTCCTTCGACGGAAACACCGGCCTGCTATTCGCCAACACCGGCACCGGAAGCCCCGCCCCCGGCCTGATGACCACGCCCTTTTTCCTCAACCCGTCCGGCTTCTCACTGCTGCCCGCCAATCTGCTGTCAGGGGGCGGGGCTGGAGGCGGAGCTCTCAACCTGCACGTGACCAGCGAGGTGCAGCAGAGTCCCGTTGCCATGACGACGAAGGGCGTGGCCTTGGCGTCTAAGGCTCAGTGATTAGCGCGCGCGGCTGCGGTCAATCCTGTGGCTATAACCAAAAACTCTTCTGACCGGAGCGCGGCAGGACTGACGGACGGCCTGCTGCACGAAGCCTCGCGCTCCTGATGCTCGCGGTCGGGATGAACTTTATTTTTGCATTATTTCTTAAACTAACGTCTAAATTAACCAAAAATGTGAGCCTTTTCCATGACGGCAGATTCCTCACGAGAGATTATTTGACGTTACAGAGTTTATATGGACTTTCTACGAGGGTTTGTGTTTTTATTTGCGGCTCTGAAACGGGCCGACTGTAGAGGGTTTATAACCAAAAGCGTTGGAGATGTTTTATGTTCGGTCGGTGGAGGATCTCCCAGATGACTTTTTAAACTAGTACTCTAACTCGACTTCACTTTATAAACACGGTTAGAAGGCTTTAAACCAGTAATAATCGCCGCAGTGAGCCCGCCTCCTGTGAGAAATGCAATCTGTCACACACAGGCCAGTTCATTAAATCTGTGTGTTCCACCTCATGCATGTTCCGTCTCATCGCGTCCTGGCTGTCTGACGCTGATATCCCTCGTGTCCTGTAACGTGTGTGTGTGTGTGTGTGTGTGTGGTGTGTGAAGCCTCTGGATCGATCGAGCGGATTAGCTCACCGTCTCGCTGGACGTCTCGGAGACTATGAAAGCTCAATTCTGACATAGAATAAATACAATTAAAAAAGGTAATTGCTACTGTTACAATGGTCAGATTTTGGACTTCCAAGAAACCATGTCGGAGTTCCCAGTCGGAGTTCCCAGTCGGAGTTCCCAGTCGGAGTTCCCAGTCGGAGTTCCCAGTCGGAGTTCCCAGTCGGAGTTCCCAGTCGGAGTTCCGAGAAACCAAGGCGGATTTCCTAGTTAGGTTTTGTAGTTTCAAGAAACCAAGTCGGAGTTCCCGGTCAGGGTTCCCAGTTGGACTCCCCAAAAACCAAGTTGGACTTCCCAGTCAGAGTTCCCAGTCGGAGTTCTGAGAAACTCAGTCGGAGTTCCCAGTCAGAGTTCCCAGTCGGAGTCCCATGGAACCAAGTCCCGAGAAATCCAGTCGGAGTTCCCAGAAATCAAGTCAGAGTTCCCAGTCGGAGTTCCGAGAAACCAAGTCGGAGTTCCCAGTTAGGTTTTGTAGTTCAAAGAAACCCAGTTGGAGTTCTGTGAAACCAAGTCCCAAGAAACAAAGTTGGGTCCCGAGAAACAGTCAGAGTTCTTAGATATCAAGTCCTGAGAAACCAAGTTGGACTTCCCAGTTAGGTTTTGGAGTTCCGAGAAATCAAGTCGGAGTTCCCAGTCTGAGTGTATTCTCCCGCCAGCGAACAGAGGTGTGTGTGTGTGTGTGTGTGTGTGAGGTCAGAGGTCAGCGTGTGTGTGTGAGGTCAAACTGTGTGTGTGTGTATACTTCCGGCACTGATCTTCAGTCAGAATACTACTGTGTACAATCTCATCACTCGTATACTTCATGTGTGTTTCCTTCAACTGCTGTGTGTGTGTGTGTGTGTGTGTGTGAGAGTGAGTGTGTGTGTGAGAGAGTGAGTGTGTGTGTGTTCAGTTCATGCTCATAACCAACAGGTGGCGACGTTGCTCTATTAATCTCTCTCTGCTCGTCTCGTTAATGACACACTTCAGTGATTCTGAGCAGATCTTCAGTTCATCTTTTAGTGTTTTCTGCAGATAAAAACCAAAGATTGCTCCGTCTCTCAAACATCTGTATTACACACACACACACACACACACACACACACACACACACACACCCCAGGATTATAGAAATATGTAAATATGTGAAAGTTTTATTTTGTGGTTCCCAAAGCAGCGTCCCATTGAGGACGAGTACCAAAGATTGTTCCCTTTCTCTGTCTTTCCTTCATCCCTGTGTTACACTTCCGGTTCTGGGGTCGCTCCGGTTCTGGGGTCGCCCCGGTTCTGGGGTCGCCCCGGTTCTGGGGTCGCCCCGGTTCTGGGGTCGCTCCGGGGTCTTGGGGTCTCTCCGGTTCTGGGGTCGCTCCGGGGTCTTGGGGTCTCTCCGGTTCTGGGGTCGCTCCGGGGTCTTGGGGTCTCTCCGGTTCTGGGGTCGCTCCGGGGTCTTGGGGTCTCTCCGGTTCTGGGGTCGCTCCGGTTCTGGGGTCGCCCTGGTTCTGGGGTCGCTCCGGTTCTGGGGTCGCTCCGGTTCTGGGGTCGCTCCGGTTCTTGGGTCGCTCCGGTTCTGGGGTCACTCCGGTTCTGGGGTCGCTCCGGTTCTTGGGTCGCTCCGGTTCTGGGGTCGCTCCGGTTCTGGGGTCTCTCCGGTTCTGGGGTCTCTCCGGTTCTGGGGTCTCTCCGGTTCTGGGGTCGCTCCGGTTCTGGGGTCTCTCCGGTTCTGGGGTCGCTCCGGTTCTGGGGTCGCTCCGGTTCTGGGGTCGCTCCGGTTCTTGGGTCGCTCCGGTTCTGGGGTCTCTCCGGTTCTGGGGTCGCTCCGGTTCTGGGGTCGCTCCGGTTCTGGGGTCGCTCCGGTTCTGGGGTCGCTCCGGTTCTTGGGTCGCTCCGGTTCTGGGGTCGCTCCGGTTCTGGGGTCGATCCGTTTACACTCTCACACACTTCATTTACACTCTCTCTCTCGCTCTCACACACACACTCCTTTACACTCTCGCACACTCTAATTCACACACACACACACACACACACACACACACACACACACACACACACACACACACACACACACACACTCTCTGCATCTCACATGCACTTCTGTTGTTCCTCCACAGGTGTTTCTGGGCTGTTGCCGTCTCTGAGACTCTCGAGTCGGTGTGTGTGTGTGTGTGATGAGTTGTGATGTTGCTGTAGATCTCATTAAATGTTTTTCTCAGACTGTTCCTCTGTGTGATCTGTTCTTCTGAGTAACACACCGTAATAGAATAAATCATTTATTAACGAGCTGACACACACACACTAACACTGAAGTACAGTAAATTCTCAGTCCTTAAGAGGAAATGCAGACAATAAACATCAAACATGCGGCTCATATTTCACCGCAGGAAATGATTTAAGACCATATACAACATCACAAATAAAGATTATTAATCAGCGCCGACGGTTCATGAAGATCCTCCAACCCTCCACAGAAGGGTGTGTGAGTGTGAGTGTGTGTGTGTGTGTGAGAGAGAGAGAGAGAGAGAGTGTGTGTGTGTGTGTGTGTGAGAGAGAGAGAGACAGAGAGACAGAGAGAAAGAGAATGTATGTGTTAGTGAGAGAAAGAGAGTGTGTGTGTGTATGTTTGAGAGAGAGAAAGAGTGTGTGTGTGTTTGAGAGCGTGTGTGTTTGAGTGTGTGTGTGTGTGTGTGTGTGTGTGTGTGTGTGTGTGTGTGTGTGTGTGTGTGTGTGTGTGACAGTAATGAGACTCAGAATCACAGGCCCGAGCGTTTCCGATGGGAGATTCGTCTGTCTGCTGACGCTGATGATATTTTACATATTCACAATATTCTGAGGAAACGTGCATGTTTTTGAAAAGTTAGGCTTATTACGTTTCTGAATTAAGTGTTTGTCTCGGGTCCGGGAATGAATGTGTGTGACGACATGTAAAACATTTATTCTCTCATAACTCAAACTAAACAATCTGTTGAGCAATAAGCATAATGCGTATTCATGAATATATCATAGCCGCGCGTCAGCTTTAACTGGGGACAGTAAATATTAAACTAAATCACCGATCTGCTCATTTCAGTCATCAAAGTCACAATTAAGAGAGAAACTAATAAATATGATTTTAAATGTCCTCAATATTAGATTAAAGTCATAAATATGATTTTTGATCCATTTTTTGATTCACTCTTAAAATAATGTTTACATTGTTTTAATTTTGTGCAGTATAATATCCACTCGCCTAAAGGATTATTAGGAGCACACACTAATGCTGTGTTTGACCGTTTCTCCTTCAGAACTGCCTTAATTCTCCGTGGCATTGATCATCAAGCTGCTGAAAGCATTCTTTAGAAATGTCGGCCCATATTGATAGGAGAGCATCTTGCAGTTGATGGAGATTTGTGGGATGCACATCCAGGGCACGAAGCTCCCGTTCCACCACATCCCAAAGATGCTCTATTGGGTTGAGATCTGGGGACTGTGGCGGCCATTTTAGTTCAGTCAACTCATTGGCATGCTCAAGAAGCCAATCTGAAATGATTGGAGCTTTGTGACATGGTGCATTATCCTGCTGGAAGTAGCCCTCAGAGGATGGGCACATGGTGGTCATAAAGGGATGGACATGGTCAGAAACAATGCTCAGGTAGGCCGTGGCATTTAAACGATGCCCAATTGGCACTAAGGGGCCTAAAGTGTGCCAAGAAAACATCCCCCACACCATTACACCACCACCACCAGCCTGCACAGTGGGAACAAGGCATGATGGATCCATGTTCTCATTCTGGTTACGCCAAATTCTACCATCTGAATGTCTCAACAGAAATCGAGACTCATCAGACCAGGCCACATTTCTCCAGTCTTCAACTGGCCAATTTTGGTGAGCTTGTGCAAATTGTCGCCTCTTTGTCCTATGTGTAGTGGAGATGAGTGGTCCCCGGTGGGGTCTTCTGCTGGTGTAGCCCATCCGCCTCAAGGTTGTGTGTGTTGTGGCTTCACAAATGCTTTGCTGCATACCTCGGTTGTAACGAGTGGTTATTTCAGTCAAAGTTGCTCTTCTATCAGCTTGAATCAGTCGGCCCATTCTCCTCTGACCTCGAGCATCAACAAGGCATTTTCTCCCACAGGACTGCTGCAGACTGGATGCTCTTCCCTTTTCACACCATTCTTTGTAAAGCCTAGAAATGGTTGTGTGTGTAAATCCCAGTAACTGAGCAGATTGTGAAATACTCAGACCGGCCCGTCTGGCACCAACAACCATGCCACGCTCAAAACGGCTTAAATCACCTTTCTTTCCCATTCTGACATTCAGTTTGGAGTTCAGGAGATTGTCTTGACCAGGACCACACCCCTAAATGCACTGAAGAACTGCCATGTGATTGGCTGATTAGATAACTGCATTAATGAGAAATGGAACAGGTGCTCCTGATAATCCTTTAGGGGAGCGTGTATATGCCATACAGACGTTTGTATTAAATATCGTACAGCGGGCTTATTACTCAACAGAATGTTTAGTTTGAGTTATGAGAGAATAAACATGTCATTACACACACACATTCATTCCCAGACCCGAGACAGATCCTGAGGGACACACACATTAAAATCACAAATGAAAGTCATAAAATTGTCATACAAAGACCTAAAATAGCAATACATTAATGTTCTGATTTCTCTTTATGGTCTTTTCAGGGTTGGATGATAAAACACACACGTTCTGACTGTAATAATGCATCAGGAGGTCATGTGTGTGTGACCTGTGACCTTTGAACACTGAGCTCGTTCTGAGTCTGTCATTGGTGGAGAGGAAGAACTGTAGAAACACGGCGGCTGGACTGTTTCCTGATGGGTCAGAGGGGGCGGGGCTAGCAGGAGAGGGGGTGTGGCCAGATGGTGGGGGCGGGGTCAGGTGCCAGATGGGGCGGGGTTTAGCGGGGCGGCGGGTGGATCTGCTGCATGTGCAGGGAGTCGTACGTGTCTTTAGTCATGGAGCTCAGACCCTGAAACACACACACACACCCACACACACACTCAGTGAGACACACTCCACAGATCAGAGCTGTATTGTGAGATCTGGAACACATCTGACCTGATAAACCTGATCACGGCGGCGCTGTGGAGAGAAGTGAGACATGATGAGTCTGAGATCAATGCCACACGCACACACACGCACACACACACTCACACACACACACACACACACACTTACATCTCCCCGTGGCTCAATCTCACGATACGTTTCGTCCGTCTTCTTGGTCAGAGGCTGAAACAAACCAAGATATATTATATTATATTATATTATATTATATTATATTATATTATATTATATTATATTATATTATATTATATTTGGAGCCCCTCTCTCTCTCTGACACAGAGCTAATGAACTTCCTTCCTGTTGTGATGAAGTTCTTACCGTGTAGGTGTCATCTCCTCTCCTGCGGCCCTGTGAAACACACACACACACACACACACACACACGTATGAGCACAGGCTGTTCATCATGTGATGTATGTGGGGTTTATTTTCTTCACTCACCCCTTCAGCTCCGCTGCGCTTCGGCTCGCTGTAAACTTCCTTCCCACCGGTGTTAATCGCCTAATATCAGGATCAATAATATCAGGATCATTAATATCAGGATCATTAATATCAGGATCATTAATATCTGGATCATTAATATCAATAATATCAGGATTATTAATATCAGGATCATTAATATCAGGATCATTAATATCAGGATCATTAATATCAATAATATCAGGATTATTAATATCAGGATCATTAATATCAGGATCATTAATATCAGGATCATTAATATCAGGATCATTAATATCAGGATCATTAATATCAGGATTATTCTCACCTGATATGGAGACTCTTCGTCTGCCTTGCCTGTCTTCTTGAGGAACTGAAGAAAGAAACTTCATTAATCAACAGAAACACAGCTAACAAAAATATGCTGTCAGAATATGTGTGTGTGCATGCAGGCGTGTCTGTGTGCGTGCGAGTGTGTGTGCAAGTGTGTCTGCGTGCATGTGTGCGTGTGTGTGTGTGTATGCATGCAAGTGTGTGTGCGCGTGTCTGCATGTGTGACTGCGTGCGTGCGTGTGTGTCTGTGTCTGTGTGTGTGTGTGTGTATGCGTACAAATGTGTGTGTGTGCATGTGTCTGCATGTGTGACTGCGTGCATGTGTCTGCATGTGTCTGCGTGTCTGTGTGTGCATGCGTGCAAATGTGTGTGTCTGTCTGCATGTGTGTGTGTGTCTGTGCATGCGTGTCTGCATTTGTGTCTGCGTGTATTTGTGCGTGTGTGTGTGTGTCTGTGTGAGTGTGCGTGTCTGCGTGCGTGCGTGTTTGTGCGCGCATGTGTGTCTGCATGTGTGTGTGTGTGTCTGCGTGTGTGCGCGTGTCTCGTGCGAGTGTGTGTGCATGTGTGTCAGCATGCCCGTGTGTGTGTCTGCGTGTGTCTGCGTGCGTGCATGCGTGTGTGTGTGTGTGTGTGTCTCACCCGCTCGCGCACGAAGAACGCTGTGATGACGATGCCGTAGAGCATCAGAATGCCGTCCAGAAAGTAACAGTACTGCGGGTCGTACGCCGGCGCTATCGCTGCAGAAACACAACAGCAGATCATTAGTGTGTGAGCTCAACACAAACACTGCAAACTTATGCTCGAGCTCAGTATTTTTATTATTTATTTAAGCAGAAAATCCTTTGATAACTGAAAGAAAATGAGTTGTTAAAAAGATTTATCAATATTTGCTGACAGCACGGCGAGAGGTCGAGTCGCCTTTATTTCTTTAGTGCTTTACAAAATATAGAGCTGAGTATCGTCAGGGCATGAGGAAATATAGAGCTGAGTATCGTCAGGGTGTGAGGAAATATAGAGCTGAGTATCGTCAGGGCGAGGAAATATAGAGCTGAGTATCGTCAGGGCGTGAGGAAATATAGAGCTGAGTATCGTCAGGGTGTGAGGAAATATAGAGCTGAGTATCGTCAGGGCGAGGAAATATAGAGCTGAGTATCGTCAGGGCGTGAGGAAATATAGAGCTGAGTATTGTCAGGGCGTGAGGAAATATAGAGCTGAGTATCGTCAGGGCGAGAGGAAATATAGAGCTGAGTATCGTCAGGGCGTGAGGAAATATAGAGCTGAGTATCGTCAGGGCGTGAGGAAATATAGAGCTGAGTATCGTCAGGGCGTGAGGAAATATAGAGCTGAGTATCGTCAGGGCGTGAGGAAATATAGAGCTGAGTATCGTCAGGGCGTGAGGAAATATAGAGCTGAGTATCGTCAGGGCGAGAGGAAATATAGAGCTGAGTATCGTCAGGGCGTGAGGAAATATAGAGCTGAGTATCGTCAGGGCGAGAGGAAATATAGAGCTGAGTATCGTCAGGGTGTGAGGAAATATAGAGCTGAGTATCGTCAGGGTGTGAGGAAATATAGAGCTGAGTATTGTCAGGGCATGAGGAAATATAGAGCTGAGTATCGTCAGGGTGTGAGGAAATATAGAGCTGAGTATCGTCAGGGCGTGAGGAAATATAGAGCTGAGTATCGTCAGGGCGAGGAAATATAGAGCTGAGTATCGTCAGGGTGTGAGGAAATATAGAGCTGAGTATCGTCAGGGCGTGAGGAAATATAGAGCTGAGTATCGTCAGGGTGAGGAAATATAGAGCTGAGTATCGTCAGGGCGTGAGGAAATATAGAGCTGAGTATCGTCAGGGTGAGGAAATATAGAGCTGAGTATCGTCAGGGTGTGAGGAAATATAGAGCTGAGTATCGTCAGGGCGAGAGGAAATATAGAGCTGAGTATCGTCAGGGTGAGGAAATATAGAGCTGAGTATCGTCAGGGTGTGAGGAAATATAGAGCTGAGTATCGTCAGGGCGAGAGGAAATATAGAGCTGAGTATCGTCAGGGCGTGAGGAAATATAGAGCTGAGTATCGTCAGGGCGTGAGGAAATATAGAGCTGAGTATCGTCAGGGCATGAGGAAATATAGAGCTGAGTATCGTCAGGGCGTGAGGAAATATAGAGCTGAGTATCGTCAGGGCATGAGGAAATATAGAGCTGAGTATCGTCAGGGCGTGAGGAAATATAGAGCTGAGTATCGTCAGGGTGAGGAAATATAGAGCTGAGTATCGTCAGGGTGTGAGGAAATATAGAGCTGAGTATCGTCAGGGCGTGAGGAAATATAGAGCTGAGTATCGTCAGGGCGTGAGGAAATATAGAGCTGAGTATCGTCAGGGTGTGAGGAAATATAGAGCTGAGTATCGTCAGGGCGTGAGGAAATATAGAGCTGAGTATCGTCAGGGCGTGAGGAAATATAGAGCTGAGTATCGTCAGGGCGAGGAAATATAGAGCTGAGTATCGTCAGGGTGTGAGGAAATATAGAGCTGAGTATCGTCAGGGCATGAGGAAATATAGAGCTGAGTATCGTCAGGGTGTGAGGAAATATAGAGGTGAGTATCGTCAGGGTGTGAGGAAATATAGAGCTGAGTATCGTCAGGGCGTGAGGAAATATAGAGCTGAGTATCGTCAGGGCGAGGAAATATAGAGCTGAGTATCGTCAGGGCGAGAGGAAATATAGAGCTGAGTATCGTCAGGGCGTGAGGAAATATAGAGCTGAGTATCGTCAGGGCGTGAGGAAATATAGAGCTGAGTATCGTCAGGGCATGAGGAAATATAGAGCTGAGTATCGTCAGGGTGTGAGGAAATATAGAGCTGAGTATCGTCAGGGCGTGAGGAAATATAGAGGTGAGTATCGTCAGGGCATGAGGAAATATAGAGCTGAGTATCGTCAGGGTGTGAGGAAATATAGAGCTGAGTATCGTCAGGGCGTGAGGAAATATAGAGCTGAGTATCGTCAGGGCATGAGGAAATATAGAGCTGAGTATCGTCAGGGCGTGAGGAAATATAGAGCTGAGTATCGTCAGGGCGTGAGGAAATATAGAGCTGAGTATCGTCAGGGCATGAGGAAATATAGAGCTGAGTATCGTCAGGGTGTGAGGAAATATAGAGCTGAGTATCGTCAGGGCGTGAGGAAATATAGAGGTGAGTATCGTCAGGGCGTGAGGAAATATAGAGCTGAGTATCGTCAGGGCGTGAGGAAATATAGAGCTGAGTATCGTCAGGGCGAGGAAATATAGAGCTGAGTATCGTCAGGGCGAGAGGAAATATAGAGCTGAGTATCGTCAGGGCGTGAGGAAATATAGAGCTGAGTATCGTCAGGGCGTGAGGAAATATAGAGCTGAGTATCGTCAGGGCGTGAGGAAATATAGAGCTGAGTATCGTCAGGGCGAGGAAATATAGAGCTGAGTATCGTCAGGGCGAGGAAATATAGAGCTGAGTATCGTCAGGGCGTGAGGAAATATAGAGCTGAGTATCGTCAGGGCGAGAGGAAATATAGAGCTGAGTATCGTCAGGGTGTGAGGAAATATAGAGCTGAGTATCGTCAGGGCGAGGAAATATAGAGCTGAGTATCGTCAGGGCATGAGGAAATATAGAGCTGAGTATCGTCAGGGTGTGAGGAAATATAGAGCTGAGTATCGTCAGGGTGAGGAAATATAGAGCTGAGTATCGTCAGGGTGAGGAAATATAGAGCTGAGTATCGTCAGGGTGAGGAAATATAGAGCTGAGTATCGTCAGGGTGAGGAAATATAGAGCTGAGTATCGTCAGGGTGTGAGGAAATATAGAGCTGAGTATCGTCAGGGTGTGAGGAAATATAGAGCTGAGTATCGTCAGGGTGTGAGGAAATATAGAGCTGAGTATCGTCAGGGTGTGAGGAAATATAGAGCTGAGTATCGTCAGGGTGTGAGGAAATATAGAGCTGAGTATCGTCAGGGTGTGAGGAAATATAGAGCTGAGTATCGTCAGGGTGAGGAAATATAGAGCTGAGTATCGTCAGGGTGAGGAAATATAGAGCTGAGTATCGTCAGGGTGTGAGGAAATATAGAGCTGAGTATCGTCAGGGTGAGGAAATATAGAGCTGAGTATCGTCAGGGTGAGGAAATATAGAGCTGAGTATCGTCAGGGTGAGGAAATATAGAGCTGAGTATCGTCAGGGTGTGAGGAAATATAGAGCTGAGTATCGTCAGGGTGAGGAAATATAGAGCTGAGTATCGTCAGGGCGTGAGGAAATATAGAGCTGAGTATCGTCAGGGCGAGGAAATATAGAGCTGAGTATCGTCAGGGCGAGGAAATATAGAGCTGAGTATCGTCAGGGCGAGAGGAAATATAGAGCTGAGTATCGTCAGGGTGTGAGGAAATATAGAGCTGAGTATCGTCAGGGTGTGAGGAAATATAGAGCTGAGTATCGTCAGGGCGTGAGGAAATATAGAGCTGAGTATCGTCAGGGCGTGAGGAAATATAGAGCTGAGTATCGTCAGGGCATGAGGAAATATAGAGCTGAGTATCGTCAGGGTGTGAGGAAATATAGAGCTGAGTATCGTCAGGGTGTGAGGAAATATAGAGCTGAGTATCGTCAGGGCATGAGGAAATATAGAGCTGAGTATCGTCAGGGCGTGAGGAAATATAGAGCTGAGTATCGTCAGGGCGAGGAAATATAGAGCTGAGTATTGTCAGGGCGAGGAAATATAGAGCTGAGTATCGTCAGGGCGCGAGGAAATATAGAGCTGAGTATCGTCAGGGCGTGAGGAAATATAGAGGTGAGTATCGTCAGGGTGTGAGGAAATATAGAGCTGAGTATCGTCAGGGCGTGAGGAAATATAGAGCTGAGTATCGTCAGGGCGAGGAAATATAGAGGTGAGTATCGTCAGGGCATGAGGAAATATAGAGGTGAGTATCGTCAGGGCGAGGAAATATAGAGCTGAGTATCGTCAGGGTGTGAGGAAATATAGAGCTGAGTATCGTCAGGGCGAGGAAATATAGAGCTGAGTATCGTCAGGGCGTGAGGAAATATAGAGCTGAGTATCGTCAGGGCGTGAGGAAATATAGAGCTGAGTATCGTCAGGGCGTGAGGAAATATAGAGCTGAGTATCGTCAGGGCGTGAGGAAATATAGAGCTGAGTATCGTCAGGGCGTGAGGAAATATAGAGCTGAGTATCGTCAGGGCGTGAGGAAATATAGAGCTGAGTATCGTCAGGGCGAGGAAATATAGAGCTGAGTATCGTCAGGGCGTGAGGAAATATAGAGCTGAGTATCGTCAGGGCGTGAGGAAATATAGAGCTGAGTATCGTCAGGGTGAGGAAATATAGAGCTGAGTATCGTCAGGGCGTGAGGAAATATAGAGCTGAGTATCGTCAGGGCGTGAGGAAATATAGAGCTGAGTATCGTCAGGGCGTGAGGAAATATAGAGCTGAGTATCGTCAGGGCGTGAGGAAATATAGAGCTGAGTATCGTCAGGGCGTGAGGAAATATAGAGCTGAGTATCGTCAGGGCGAGGAAATATAGAGCTGAGTATCGTCAGGGCGTGAGGAAATATAGAGCTGAGTATCGTCAGGGTGTGAGGAAATATAGAGCTGAGTATCGTCAGGGCGTGAGGAAATATAGAGCTGAGTATCGTCAGGGCGAGAGGAAATATAGAGCTGAGTATCGTCAGGGCGTGAGGAAATATAGAGCTGAGTATCGTCAGGGCATGAGGAAATATAGAGCTGAGTATCGTCAGGGCGAGGAAATATAGAGCTGAGTATCGTCAGGGTGTGAGGAAATATAGAGCTGAGTATCGTCAGGGCGAGAGGAAATATAGAGCTGAGTATCGTCAGGGCGTGAGGAAATATAGAGCTGAGTATCGTCAGGGCGTGAGGAAATATAGAGCTGAGTATCGTCAGGGCGTGAGGAAATATAGAGCTGAGTATCGTCAGGGTGTGAGGAAATATAGAGCTGAGTATCGTCAGGGCGTGAGGAAATATAGAGCTGAGTATCGTCAGGGCGTGAGGAAATATAGAGCTGAGTATCGTCAGGGCGTGAGGAAATATAGAGCTGAGTATCGTCAGGGCGAGGAAATATAGAGCTGAGTATCGTCAGGGCGTGAGGAAATATAGAGCTGAGTATCGTCAGGGCGAGGAAATATAGAGCTGAGTATCGTCAGGGCGAGGAAATATAGAGCTGAGTATCGTCAGGGCGTGAGGAAATATAGAGCTGAGTATCGTCAGGGCGAGGAAATATAGAGCTGAGTATCGTCAGGGCGTGAGGAAATATAGAGCTGAGTATCGTCAGGGCGTGAGGAAATATAGAGCTGAGTATCGTCAGGGTGTGAGGAAATATAGAGCTGAGTATCGTCAGGGCGTGAGGAAATATAGAGCTGAGTATCGTCAGGGCGAGGAAATATAGAGCTGAGTATCGTCAGGGCGTGAGGAAATATAGAGCTGAGTATCGTCAGGGTGTGAGGAAATATAGAGCTGAGTATCGTCAGGGCGAGGAAATATAGAGCTGAGTATCGTCAGGGCGTGAGGAAATATAGAGCTGAGTATCGTCAGGGCGAGGAAATATAGAGCTGAGTATCGTCAGGGCGAGGAAATATAGAGCTGAGTATCGTCAGGGTGTGAGGAAATATAGAGCTGAGTATCGTCAGGGTGTGAGGAAATATAGAGCTGAGTATCGTCAGGGCGTGAGGAAATATAGAGCTGAGTATCGTCAGGGCGTGAGGAAATATAGAGCTGAGTATCGTCAGGGCGTGAGGAAATATAGAGCTGAGTATCGTCAGGGCGTGAGGAAATATAGAGCTGAGTATCGTCAGGGTGTGAGGAAATATAGAGCTGAGTATCGTCAGGGCGTGAGGAAATATAGAGCTGAGTATCGTCAGGGCGAGGAAATATAGAGCTGAGTATCGTCAGGGCGAGGAAATATAGAGCTGAGTATCGTCAGGGCGTGAGGAAATATAGAGCTGAGTATCGTCAGGGCGAGGAAATATAGAGCTGAGTATCGTCAGGGCGTGAGGAAATATAGAGCTGAGTATCGTCAGGGCGAGGAAATATAGAGCTGAGTATCGTCAGGGCGAGGAAATATAGAGCTGAGTATCGTCAGGGCGTGAGGAAATATAGAGCTGAGTATCGTCAGGGCGAGGAAATATAGAGCTGAGTATCGTCAGGGCGAGAGGAAATATAGAGCTGAGTATCGTCAGGGCGAGGAAATATAGAGCTGAGTATCGTCAGGGCGTGAGGAAATATAGAGCTGAGTATCGTCAGGGTGTGAGGAAATATAGAGCTGAGTATCGTCAGGGCGAGGAAATATAGAGCTGAGTATCGTCAGGGCGTGAGGAAATATAGAGCTGAGTATCGTCAGGGCGAGAGGAAATATAGAGCTGAGTATCGTCAGGGCGTGAGGAAATATAGAGCTGAGTATCGTCAGGGCGAGAGGAAATATAGAGCTGAGTATCGTCAGGGCGTGAGGAAATATAGAGCTGAGTATCGTCAGGGCGTGAGGAAATATAGAGCTGAGTATCGTCAGGGCGAGAGGAAATATAGAGCTGAGTATCGTCAGGGTGTGAGGAAATATAGAGCTGAGTATCGTCAGGGCGTGAGGAAATATAGAGCTGAGTATCGTCAGGGCGTGAGGAAATATAGAGCTGAGTATCGTCAGGGCGTGAGGAAATATAGAGCTGAGTATCGTCAGGGCGAGAGGAAATATAGAGCTGAGTATCGTCAGGGCGTGAGGAAATATAGAGCTGAGTATCGTCAGGGCGTGAGGAAATATAGAGCTGAGTATCGTCAGGGCGTGAGGAAATATAGAGCTGAGTATCGTCAGGGCGTGAGGAAATATAGAGCTGAGTATCGTCAGGGTGTGAGGAAATATAGAGCTGAGTATCGTCAGGGCGAGAGGAAATATAGAGCTGAGTATCGTCAGGGCGAGGAAATATAGAGCTGAGTATCGTCAGGGCGTGAGGAAATATAGAGCTGAGTATCGTCAGGGCGTGAGGAAATATAGAGCTGAGTATCGTCAGGGCGTGAGGAAATATAGAGCTGAGTATCGTCAGGGCGTGAGGAAATATAGAGCTGAGTATCGTCAGGGTGTGAGGAAATATAGAGCTGAGTATCGTCAGGGCGTGAGGAAATATAGAGCTGAGTATCGTCAGGGCGTGAGGAAATATAGAGCTGAGTATCGTCAGGGTGTGAGGAAATATAGAGCTGAGTATCGTCAGCATAACAGTGAAAACTAACGCCATGCTTCCTAATGATATCTCCCAGTGGAGCAGATACAGGGTGAAGAGCAGCGGTCCTAACACTGAGCCTTGCGGTACCCCATACTGAACTTGTGATCGGTGTGACATCTCTTCATTTACTGCTACAAACTGATAACGGTCAGATAAGTGCGATTTAAACCATGCCAAAGCAGTTCCACTAACGCCAACATAACTCGAGTCTATTCAGAAGAATATTGTGATCGATAGTATCGAATGCAGCGCTAAGATCGAGTAACACTAATAGAGAGATACAACCACGATCAGATGATAAGAGTAAATCATTTGTAACTCTAATGAGAGCAGTCTCAGTGCTATGATACGGTCTAAAACACACACACACACACACACACACACACACACACACACACCGTAACTCTAATGAGAGCAGTCTCAGTGCTATGATACGGTCTAAAACACACACACACACACACACACACACACACACACACACACACACACACACACACACACACACACACACACACACTGTAACTCTAATGAGAGCAGTCTCAGTGCTATGATACGGTCTAAAACACACACACACACACACACACACACACACACACACCGTAACTCTAATGAGAGCAGTCTCAGTGCTATGATACGGTCTAAAACACACACACACACACACACACACACACACACACACACACCGTAACTCTAATGAGAGCAGTCTCAGTACTATGATACGGTCTAAATCACACACACACACACACACACACACACACCGTAACTCTAATGAGAGCAGTCTCAGTACTATGATACGGTCTAAAACACACACACACACACACACACACACACACACACACACACACACACACACACACACACACCGTAACTCTAATGAGAGCAGTCTCAGTGCTATGATACGGTCTAAAACACACACACACACACACACACACACACACACACACACACCGTAACTCTAATGAGAGCAGTCTCAGTGCTATGATACGGTCTAAAACACACACACACACACACACACACACACACACACACACACACACATACACACACACACACACACACACACACACACACACACACACACACACACACACACACACACTGTAACTCTAATTAGAGCAGTCTAAGTACTATGATACGGTCTAAAACACACACACACACACACACACACACACACACACACACACACACACACACACACACACACACACACACACACACACACCGTAACTCTAATGAGAGCAGTCTCAGTGCTATGATACGGTCTAAAACACACACACACACACACACACACACACACACACACACACACACACACACACACACACACCGTAACTCTAATGAGAGCAGTCTCAGTGCTATGATACGGTCTAAATCCTGACTGGAAATCCTCTCAGATAACATTTCTGTCTGAAAGGAGCGTAGTAGTGAAGACTCTGCCTTTTCTAGTGTTTGTGATAGAAACGGTAGACTCGAGATCGGCCTGTAATTGACTAATTCTTTAGGATCAAGTTGCGTTTTTTTAATGAGTGGTTTAATTATAGCCAACTTAAAAGTGTTCGGCTCATATCCTAATGTCAAAGATGAGTTAATGATATTAAGCAGAGGATCTCTGACCTCTGGAAGTATCTCTTTTAATAGCCTAGTCGGTATAGGGTCAAGCAGACAGGCTGATGATTTTGATGATTTAACAAGTTTAGCCAGTTCTTCTCCTATAGCAGAGAGAGAGAGAGAGAGAGAGAGAGAGAGAGAGAGAGAGAGAGAGAGAGAGAGAGAGAGAGAGAGTGTGTGTGTGTGTTCTCCTATAGCAGTGAATGAGTGTAGTTTTTCCTCGGTCTGATGTGATACTGTAGTTGTAGATCATTGGTTCCCAACCTTTTTTCAGTGACGTACTCCCAGTCTGGGCCGCACGGGCTTACCTGGGCCCCGGGCTGGAGGAGGGCCCCGATGATGCCGGATAATATTATAACCAGATTTTATAATATGTTGGCTGTCCCTTTAAAATTAAGCTTTATCGCGTTGAATTTACATGCGGGCTTTGCAAGTCCTGCTCGAGAAATGTCAGTCAAACCCTCTCACTCAATGAACCCTGCAATCATCAGCCACAGTTGGAGCTTAGAGCTCAAAAAATAAAGCCCGACCCACCGAGTCCCTTATTTTGTCCGAGCCCGGCCCTGCCCCACACATTCACTGTGATTATGAGCTCGATTTAAACCCGACCATTTTTCAATACAAGGGCGTTCTGACGAGAAAGATCGAGCCTGTAATGAGCGAAGCGGACCGGTGTCCTCTGTGAAATGTGGCGCGCTCAGCCGAGCTGTATATCACTTCAAATAAAGCGCAAAAGAAACTACCAACATGCTAAATCGTAGTATTTCAGTAATCTATTAAGTAATAATAAAACAAAATGTGTTTAAAGTTGCATCACAACTGTGCTAAAATATTCTGCCATGTAATATAGCAATATAGCCGAAGGCATAAGCTGATATGATTTTTTTTAATGCACAAATAAATGTGAGCACTCTGCATTTATACTGAAATATAGGAGCTTATTTTACTTTAACTTGTAAAGTAGCCTACACAAACAGCAATGGATAATATTTAAATGCATCAAATAAAATGCTGACTTCTGTCCTTATTATATAATTTAAATAAATTCATATTCTTAGGGATTCAATAGAGAACACACTTTTTTATTTTACTGAGTTTAATTTTTGACAGAACTGTTGCAATTTTTTATTTTGACAATATAGAAAGTCTTTACTTTACTAACATTCAGTCTTTTCTTTCTCAGTTGGGAAGGTTTAGAAACAGTCCTCAGACTAACTCAGAACTGTTGAAGAGGTAATGGATTATATAAAATTCACAGAAGATTGAATAATTTAGGCTGTAGTTATCTGCATGTCTCATCCATGAAAGATGCAACAATGGAGAACAAGCTATTGGGTTTTTGAGATCCAGAACCGAGCCGACTGAGCAGGTTAACCTTTAGCTGTAATGTAAGGCCCTCGCCTGGAGGTGGAGAATAACACTAAGAAATGGTCAGATTCACTCAGTACTCCATGATCTAATTCACTATACTATCTCAATTACAATCGAGTACAAATTAACTGTATTTATTTGTGTTGTAGGCACTAAAACAGTCCAGAATATAATAGTCAAACTCATTTTTATGTTGAAATAATAAAGATTTCTGTGGCACCGCAGAATGGCTGCTGGCCCCTGCCCGGCCACCCCTATAAAAACAATCCTGGCTCCGTCAGTGTGACAGCAATGTCTCGTAATATAGTGCGCAAAACAGAAAAACATCGCAAGATAAAGTAGAACATCAGAACAGTGACGGTGAAGGGGAAGAGGAATCACCAGCATGTGCCGGTAAGTTGAGATACAGCAGGCTAGCAGCCGAGATATGATAGTCTATCAAAATAATTAACTCCTTTTAAACTTAACAACTCAGTTAATCTCCCAGTAGTTAACTAGACACCACACTAGAGCTGTGGAATATAATCATTTTCATGTAAGGCAACGTTGATACAAAAGATTCTGCATAGGCTTCATGTCATTAAACCGGCCTTATCATACACGTTTCCTACGATAATCTTAAGAACATTTTGAGACGCCATGAATATGAAATAAAATGTGTTTTTAACATACTATCTCTGTATTAAAAAAAAATATATATATATATATTATATTAAAAGCACATTTTAGTTCCTATTCAATGGTGTCTTTAATTACTTTATGGAAGTGCACTTTTTTTCACTTATATTTGTGTATTTTATATAACAGACCTATAGGTTTAGATGTTTTTAAATACCATTTATTTCCGTAAAATAAAAGGCTTTGTGATTAAAAAGATTGAGTAAAATTAAATCATTCTCAATGACAAATGCATATTTAAAAGTCACTTGTTGCCACCTGGTGGGGTAAAAGGGGTGTTAAAACGATTAATTATGGGGTTCCAGTGGATGAAGGGCCCCTCAGGAGGTAAAGCCCAGGGGCCCCTTATAGTCTTAATGCGGCCCTGCTCCCAGTAAGATTTTTTTCAGCCAAGTCCCCTAATCAGCTAAAAGTATTTTTGGTTGTAAAAAAAAAGACTTAAAATAGAGGACTGCCATCCATGCCTGATTTATTCAACTTTGGAACAGATAAACACATGCCAAATTCAAACATTAGACGAAAATAAACTATTTCGAACATTTTAAATTATAATAATCCATGACTAAATGTACACTGCAAAAAAATGCTTTTCTCACTCAGTATTTCTGTCTTGTTTCTAGTCAAAATATCTCAAAATTCTTAAAACAAGAAGTATTTACTAGACAAGCAAAAGTAATTCGTTTGTTTTGGGATTTTTTTGTGCTTAAAATAAGCTAAATCATCTTAAAACAAGATTATTTTTCTCACCGCATTGGCAGATTATTTATCTTATTTTAAGCAAAAACTCTCTTCATTTAGAGTTATTTTCCCCAAAACAAGACAATAATTAATTTGTCATAAAAAACAAAACAAACAAAACATTGAAAACAGTTAATCTAGCCATTATAAATAAGCAGTTTAAAACAATCTTGTAACATGACTTAACAAAAACACATTACAAAAATAAAACAAATATGAATAATAAAACTATTAAAAAATTGTAATATTTTATAATTGTATTTAAGTTTATACTATATAAATTACTGATTTTACTTCAAAAGTTTGTTACGTTTATGCTTGAAAACAATAATACTATCCTTAATCGGTCCTGTAATTTTGCACCTTAGGCTTATTTTAAGCAGAAAGTATATGTATTCTGCACATGTGTTGTTTTAAGTGTAATTTTCTTTTTGGATATATATATTTAAGTTATATTTCAGAGATATGGTAATCACAATCCTTTCTAAGGCTCTGTTAAAGAGCACATACACACAATAATACTTTACATTAAAAACCAATAGTTAGTATGTTACTACCTTGAAAGCGGTAACGAGGTTTCTTTTGATATTTGACGATGATGGAGCTCTGTCTGCTCTCTACGTTCTTCATGCATGGATGCTACTTTTTAAATATACGTATCATTTAAAATCTCATGGACCCCCGTTTGAGAACTACTGTAGTGCATGGTTATAATTTCCTCCCGAATCTTATCAATCTTACAAGTAAAGAAGTTCATAAAGTCATTACTGGTGTGCTGCTTACAAACATCAGAAGTTGAAGCTTTATTTTTTGTTAGTTTAGCCACTGTATCGAATAAATACCTAGAGTTGTGTTTGTTTTGAATTTAAAAAATAAACAGTAGCAGTTTTTATTTTCTGTATGCGATCATGCTCTCTTTCCATGAAATGCGAAAAACCTCCAGTTTTGTTTTTTTCAGCTGCGCTCCATTTTTCTGGCTGCTCTCGTGAGGGGCTGAGTGTGTGTGTGTGTGTGTGTGAGAGAGAGTGTGTGTGAGTGTGTGTGTGTGTTGTACGTGTGTTACACGGCTTTGGACTATTGTCTTTAATCTTCTTTAAGTGCAGACGAGCAACGGTGTCTAAAGTGCTGGAAAAGAGAGTCAAGAGGTGGAGATATTTGTGCTGGAACACAAGACAAATATATACGATCTCTGAGATCTTTAGTTCATGAACAGTGAGCACCTTTAACATTATTATATTCAACACACTCACACACGCACATATGAAGACGCTCGTCTGAACTGCTTGTGGTATTTGAGACTCGAGCTGTTTCTAGTTCAGCGGTTTGTTCAGCTGCTCTAACTGAATAACGTGTGTGAGAGAGATAAAGTGGGAGGAACACACACACACACTCCTCATTTGTTGCTCATAAACCGGTTCAGTATAAACGCGTCACTGTGTGTGCAACTCCTTCAGCTGCAGGTTTGATTCACACACAGAATATTAAATCACATTTAATCATGAGATGTTGATCCACTGAACTACACTCGGCAAAACCAGCGCCTGAACACGTGAACTTTGACCTCTGAATCCACTGCATTTACATTACACATTACATTACACCGATGAAACTACAGACACAGCCTTCTAGTTAATAAACACAAATTGTATGACTGAACAGAACAATTTAAAACATGCAACATTTCAACGATCAGCGCAGGTGTTTAATAGGATGCTGGTCTAAATGTGGCTGAGTTGAGCTTCCTCTCTCACACCACAGACCGACACACACACATACACACACACACACACACACACACACACACACACACACACACGCGCGCGCACACACACACACAGCAGCCAGACAAACGGAGCGTAGCTGGAAAAAACTAAACTGGAGGTTTTTCGCATTTCATGGAAGGACAGCGTTATTGCATGATGAAAATAAAAACTGCTAGATTTGCTTATTTATCGATTCTCTTAGAAGAAAACAAACACAAACACAACCCTACACTATAAAAATTATTTCAAAAATAAGTTCCCTGGTTGCCTTAAAATTTTGAGTTCATTGAAATAAAAAATGTGAGTTAATACGATGAACATTTTAAAGATTCGACAACCTTTATTCAAATATTATTAAAAGATTTTGTAAGCATATTGGGTAATTGTGTGTGTGTGTGTGTTTTATTTGTGATGACAGCCAAATCGTGCTATTTTCATGATTTATCACATTTTTTATGTGGTTAAAATACAATAATATTTAGAGTTTCTTTTTTTTTTAAACTAATTTCCTTCATTGTATCAACTAAAATTTTTTATTTCAATGAACTCAAAATTTTAAGGCAACCAGGTTACTTACTTTTTTAAGTTAAACCAGCAATATTTTTTATATAAATATATTTTACAGTGTAGGTATTTATTCGATACAGTGGCTAAATTAACCAAAAATAAAGCTTCAACTTCTGACGTTTATAAACAGCACAGCAGTGATGACTTTATGAACTTCTTTACTAGTAAGATTAGTATAAAATAAAAATAAAGGAATACAATTATAACTATTCAGCCGCCTACAGTATCACTTCAGACAGAGCATTGTAGTGTCACTGAGGAAAAATTACACTCATTCACTACTTTAGGAGAACACACACACATACACACACACACACACACACACACACACACACACACACACACACACACACACGGCCAGTCTCAGGTCTGAAGTCTTTATTTCGACAGCAGATATTTTGTGACACACTCGCAGTGTGTTGAGGTCCGGCCGTCAGCTCGTTATTATCCAATCAGACAGAAGAGTTAAACACGCTGGAATCTTTCAGGACTTTAGAGTTTACACTTCTGGCAATATGACTTCATTTTTACCATCCTAAAACTTCATTAATAATAACAATATAATCAACACGATCCTCCAGTGGGAACTGAGCATGACTTTTATATTTCAATGGCCAGTTACACTCTTAATTAATTACATTTTACATTCATTGTAAATTTTAAGTTAGACTAAAGTAAAAATACATTATAATGAAAAAGAATTAGAGCAGTCAATCAACGAACTCCTTTCAATCAGTCAGTCAGTCAATCATCTTTATTTCTATCGCTCTTCTCCAGCGCCGATTGTGTCAGAGCAGCTTCAGTGTTAAACAGGACAATACTGCAGCAGAATTAGATTTGGCTGTACAGTCGTTCTGGAGTAAACAGTGATGTTATCAGCTTATTTTAATTTATCAGAGAGAGACAATGCTGGCAGATCAGTATTATAGTTTATAGAATTAAATAAGACCTCATTCATTAATGTTATTTGTATATTTAGTTGAATAACTTTGATCATAATGTTAGTGTCCCCAACTGAGCAAGCCAAGCCAAATCTTTCATGATACGCTGATTAATCGAATTAACTTTAGGCGTTTGATTAATATCCTTCAGATTCCGTGCTTCAGTGTGTGTGTGTGTGTGTGTGTGTGTGTGTGTGTATTTCTCTTATTTCTGTCTGTCTGACAAAAAAAACATGCAGTTCATTCCGTTTGCACAGAGAACATGAGTGGAAACGCTTCTCTTGTTTTATGTTCGCTCATCTCTTTTTCTCTTTTAACACTAAAGTAAGAAAATCACTTTGACCCAAGCGTGTACTAGTAACTGTGTAAAAACACTAAAGGATAAACTAGATATTTCATTTACTCTTATTTTATATGATCTTCAGATTTTTCTCTGTCGAAGCGGGTTCTGTTCTTTTCTCACACTGCAAAAAAAAAAATTCTTAGTTAATATTTTTGTCTTGTTTCTAGTCTAAACACCTAATAGGTCTTAAAACAAGAAGCGTTCACTAGACAAGCAAACGTAATTGTCTTGTTTTGGGGAAAATAACAAAATGACATGAGAGTGTTGTGTTGTGAGTGAGTCTAAATGAAGAGAGTTTTTGCTTAAAATAAGATATATAATCTGCCAATGGGGTGAGAAAAATAATCTTAACTCAAACAGAAAACAAGATTATTTTTCTCACCCCATTGGCAGATTATTTATCTTATTTTAAGCAAAAACTCTCTTCATTGCGAGTTATTTTCCCCAAAACAAGACAATTTCTTTAACTTGACTAGTAAATGTTTCTTAATGTAAGATTTTTTTGATATTTAGACTAGAAACAAGACAAAATTACTAAGTAAGAAGAGCATTTTTTGCAGTGTATATTCCTGCAACACTAATTAAACACAAGTATTAAACACCGTTAGAGATTAAAGAGTAAATATGAGCGTATGGTGGTGGTCACCGCTTCGTTAGCGATCAACTTTAAAGACAAATAATGTTTGATGATTTTCTCTTAATATGCGCATACGAGTCGACAGCTACTCAAACACCAGCATGTGTAAAACAGGAGAAAAATATTAATTTTTAGATATGAATTCAATAAAAATATATATACTACTGTTCAAAACTCTGGGGTAAGATTTAAAAAAGTAAATACTTTTAATACTTTTATTAATTTAGGACGCATTAAACTGATCAAAAGTGACATTTATATGTTAAAAAAGATTCTATTTCAGATAAATGCTTTTCTTCTGACCTTTCTATTCATCAAAGTATCCTGAGAAATAAATTATATCACAGTTTACACAGAATCCCGAACTGTTTAACACGGATAATAATCATAAATGTGTGTTGATCACCAGATCCTCATATTAGAGTGATAGATGTATTAGTGATCATGTGACTCTGAAGACTGCAGTAATGATGATCAGGAATAAATCACACTTTACTATATATTCACAGAGAGAACAGATGATCTACACTGGAGGAATATTACACTGATTACTGGAGTTATGAGCTGATTAATGATCAGATTAATGAGCAGAAGAGACTCTTTCAGAAACATTAAATACTTAATTATTCCACATATATAAATGCATGAGATGGTGTGTGTGTGAGATCTAGTTCTGAGGGAGTTTAATCCGCATCTGTCAGCTGTGACACATTTGAGTTCACAGAATTAAAAGCATCAGTAAAGGCTGAATTTCAACATTTCATGCACATGTTATTGTTTTTGACAGCGTGTTCCTTGAAATGATGTTTTTCTAACTGTATTTTCCAGCGTGTCTCATCATTCATGACTGAGGAATTAAAGAGAGACTATGACTGTAAACTCGACTCGCCCACAGATGATAGAAACACACACTTTCCACAACATCAGCAGCGCCTGGAGAAAAACAGAGCAGGAACGCTCTCACAATGCTCTATCAACACTCTCACAACGCTCTCACAACACTCACAACGCTCTATCAACACTCTCACAACACTCTCACAACACTCACAACGCTCTATCAACACTCTCACAACACTCTCACAACACTCACAATGCTCTACCAACACTCTCACAACGCTCTATCAACACTCTCACAACGCTCTATCAACACTCTCACAACGCTCTCACAACACTCACAACACTCTCACAACGCTCTCATAACACTCTAACAACGCTCTATCAACACTCTCACAACGCTCTCACAACACTCTATCAACACTCTCACAACGGTCTATCAACAGTCTCACAACGCTCTCACAACACTCTCACAACGCTCTATCAACACTCTCACAACGCTCTATCAACACTCTCACAACGCTCTATCAACAGTCTCACAACGCTCTCACAACGCTCTATCAATGTCTCACAACGCTCTATCAACACTCTCACAACACGCTCACAACACTCTATCAACACTCACAACGCTCTATCAACACTCTCACAACGCTCTCACAACGCTCTATCAACACTCTCACAACGCTCTCACAACGCTCTATCAACACTCTCACAACGCTCTATCAATGTCTCACAACGCTCTATCAACACTCACAACGCTCTATCAACACTCTCACAACGCTCTCACAACGCTCTATCAATGTCTCACAACGCTCTATCAATGTCTCACAACACTATCAACACTCTATCAACACTCACAACGCTCTCACAACGCTCTGTCAACACTATCACAACACTCTCACAACCCTCTATTAATGTCTCACAACACTCTATCAATGTCTCACAACGCTCTATCAACACTCACAACGCTCTCACAACGCTCTATCAACACTCACAACGCTCTCACAACGCTCTATCAACACTATCACAACACTCTCACAACGCTCTATCAATGTCTCACAACACTCTATCAATGTCTCACAACACTCTATCAATGTCTCACAACGTTCTCACAACGCTCTCACAACGCTCTCACAATGCTCTCACAATGCTCTATCAACACTCTCATAACACTCTCACAACACTCTATCAATGTCTCACAACACTCTATCAATGTCTCACAACGCTCTCACAACGCTCTATCAACACTCTCACAACGCTCTATCAACACTCTCACAACGCTCTCACAATGCTCTATCAACACTCTCATAACACTCTCACAACGCTCTATCAATGTCTCACAACGCTCTCACAACGCTCTATCAACACTCACAACACTCTCACAATGCTCTATCAATGTCTCACAACGCTCTCACAACGCTCTATCAACACTCACAACACTCTCACAATGCTCTATCAACACTCTCACAACACTCTCACAATGCTCTATCATCACTCTCACAATGCTCTATCAACGCTCTCACAACACTCTCACAACGCTCTATCAACACTCTCACAATGCTCTATCAACGCTCTCACAACACTATCAACACTCTCACAACGCTCTCACAGCGCTCTATCAACGCTCTATCAACACTCTCACAACACTCTCACAATGCTCTATCATCACTCTCACAATGCTCTATCAACGCTCTCACAACACTCTCACAACGCTCTATCAACACTCTCACAATGCTCTATCAACGCTCTCACAACACTCTCACAATGCCCTATCAACACTCTCACAACGCTCTCACAACGCTCTATCAACGCTCTCACAACACTCTCACAACGCTCTATCAACACTCTCACAACACTCTCACAACGCTCTATCAACACTCTCACAACGCTCTATCAACACTCTCACAACACTCTATCAACACTCTCACAACGCTCTATCAACACTCTCACAACGCTCTCACAACGCTCTCACAAAACTCTCACAACGCTCTCACAACACTCTCACAACGCTCTCACAACGCTCTATCAACACTCTCACAACGCTCTCACAACGCTCTATCAACACTCTCACAACGCTCTCACAATGCTCTATCAACACTCTCACAACGCTCTCACAACGCTCTCACAACACTCTCACAATGCTCTATCAACGCTCTCACAACACTCTCACAACGCTCTATCAACACTCTCACAACACTCTATCAACACTCTCACAACGCTCTCACAACGCTCTCACAACACTCTCACAATGCTCTATCAACACTCTCACAACGCTCTATCAACACTCTCACAACACTCTCACAATGCTCTATCAACGCTCTCACAACACTCTCACAATGCTCTATCAACGCTCTCACAACGCTCTATCAACGCTCTCACAACACTCTATCAACACTCTCACAACACTCTATCAACACTCTCACAACACTCTCACAACGCTCTATCAACACTCTCACAACACTCTATCAACACTCTCACAACGCTCTATCAACACTCTCACAACGCTCTCACAGCGCTCTATCAACACTCTCACAACGCTCAATCAACACTCTCACAATGCTCTATCAACGCTCTCACAACGCTCTATCAACACTCACAACACTCTCACAACGCTCTATCAACACTCACAACACTCTCACAACACTCTATTAACACTCTCACAACGCTCTATCAACACTCTCACAACGCTCTATCAACACTCTCACAACGCTCTATCAACACTCACAACACTCTCACAATGCTCTATCAACGCTCTATCAACACTCTCACAATGCTCTATCAACACTCTCACAACGCTCTATCAACACTCTCACAACGCTCTCACAACACTCTCACAACGCTCTCACAACACTCTCACAACGCTCTATCAACACTCTCTCAACACTCTCACAACGCTCTATCAACACTCTCACAACACTCTCACAACGCTCTATCAACACTCTCACAACACTCTATCAACACTCTCACAACGCTCTCACAACGCTCTGTCAACACTCTCACAACACTCTATCAACACTCTCACAACGCTCTCACAACGCTCTATCAACACTCTCACAACACTCTCACAACGCTCTATCAACACTCTCACAACACTCTATCAACACTCTCACAACGCTCTATCAACACTCTCACAACGCTCTCACAACACTCTCACAACACTCTCACAACACTCTCACAACGCTCTATCAACACTCTCACAACGCTCTGTCAAGACTCTCACAACACTCTCACAACGCTCTATCAACACTCTCACAACACTCTATCAATACTCTCACAACGCTCTATCAACACTCTCACAACGCTCTATCAACACTCTCACAACGCTCTATCAACACTCTCACAACGCTCTCACAACACTCTCACAACACTCTCACAACACTCTCACAACACTCTCACAACACTCTCACAACGCTCTATCAACGCTCTCACAACACTCTCACAACACTCTCACAACGCTCTATCAACACTCTCACAACGCTCTATCAATGTCTAACAACGCTCTCACAACACTCTCACAACGCTCTCACAACACTCTCACAACGCTCTGTCAAGACTCTCACAACACTCTCACAACGCTCTATCAACACTCTCACAACACTCTATCAATACTCTCACAACGCTCTATCAACACTCTCACAACGCTCTATCAACACTCTCACAACGCTCTATCAACACTCTCACAACGCTCTCACAACACTCTCACAACACTCTCACAACACTCTCACAACACTCTCACAACACTCTCACAACGCTCTATCAACGCTCTCACAACACTCTCACAACACTCTCACAACGCTCTATCAACACTCTCACAACGCTCTATCAATGTCTAACAACGCTCTCACAACACTCTCACAACGCTCTCACAACACTCTCACGACGCTCTATCAACACTCTCACAACGCTCTATCAATGTCTAACAACGCTCTCACAACACTCTCACAACGCTCTCACAACACTCTCACAACGCTCTATCAACATTCTCACAACGCTCTATCAATGTCTAACAACGCTCTCACAACACTCTCACAACGCTCTATCAACACTCTCACAACACTCTATCAACACTCTCACAACGCTCTATCAACACTCTCACAACGCTCTATCAATGTCTAACAACGCTCTATCAACACTCACAACGCTCTATCAACACTCTCACAACACTCTATCAACACTCTCACAACGCTCTATCAACATTCTCACAACGCTCTATCAATGTCTAACAACGCTCTCACAACACTCTCACAACGCTCTATCAACACTCTCACAACGCTCTATCAACACTCTCACAACGCTCTATCAACACTCTCACAACGCTCTCACAACGCTCTATCAACACTCTCACAACGCTCTATCAACACTCTCACAACGCTCTCACAACGCTCTCACAACGCTCTATCAACACTCACAACGTGTGAGATAATTAACTAATGGAACGATCATATAATGTTTGAATAATTAACCAATGGAACGATCATATAATGCTTGAATAATTAACCAATGGAACGATCATATAATGCTTGAATAATTAACTAATGGAACGATCATATAATGCTTGAATAATTAACTAATGGAACGATCATATAATGTTTGAATAATTAACTAATGGAACGATCATATAATGCTTGAAAAATTAACTAATGGAACGATCATATAATGCTTGAATAATTAACTAATGGAACTATCATATAATGTTTGAATAATTAACCAGTGGAACGATCATATAATGTTTGAAAAATTAACCAATGGAACGATCATATAATGCTTGAATAATTAACCAGTGGAACGATCATATAATGTTTGAATAATTAACCAATGGACGATCATATAATGTTTGAATAATTAACCAATGGACGATCATATAAAGTTTGAATAATTAACCAATGGAACGATCATATAATGCTTGAATAATTAACTAATGGAACGATCATATAATGTTTGAATAATTAACCAATGGAACGATCATATAATGCTTGAATAATTAACCAGTGGAACGATCATATAATGCTTGAATAATTAACCAATGGAACGATCATATAATGCTTGAATAATTAACCAATGGAATGATCATATAATGCTTGAATAATTAACTAATGGAACGATCATATAATGCTTGAATAATTAACCAATGGAACGATCATATAATGCTTGAATAATTAACCAATGGAACGATCATATAATGCTTGAATAATTAACCAGTGGAACGATCATATAATGTTTGAATAATTAACCAATGGAATGATCATATAATGCTTGAATAGTTAACCAATGGAATGATCATATAATGTTTGAATAATTAACTAATGGAACGATCATATAATGCTTGAATAATTAACCAATGGAACGATCATATAATGTTTGAATAATTAACCAGTGGAACGATCATATAATGTTTGAATAATTAACCAATGGAATGATCATATAATGCTTGAATAGTTAACCAATGGAACGATCATATAATGTTTGAATAATTAACCAATGGAACGATCATATAATGCTTGAATAATTAACCAGTGGAACGATCATATAATGCTTGAATAATTAACCAATGGAACGATCATATAATGCTTGAATAATTAACCAATGGAACGATCATATAATGTTTGAATAATTAACCAGTGGAACGATCATATAATGTTTGAATAATTAACCAGTGGAACGATCATATAATGCTTGAATAATTAACTAATGGAACGATCATATAATGCTTGAATAATTAACCAGTGGAACGATCATATAATGCTTGAATAATTAACCAATGGAATGATCATATAATGCTTGAATAGTTAACCAATGGAATGATCATATAATGTTTGAATAATTAACCAATGGAACGATCATATAATGCTTGAATAATTAACCAGTGGAACGATCATATAATGCTTGAATAAAATAACCAATGGAACGATCATATAATGCTTGAATAATTAACCAGTGGAACGATCATATAATGCTTGAATAATTAACCAATGGAATGATCATATAATGCTTGAATAGTTAACCAATGGAATGATCATATAATGTTTGAATAATTAACTAATGGAACGATCATATAATGCTTGAATAATTAACCAGTGGAACGATCATATAATGTTTGAATAATTAACCAATGGAACGATCATATAATGTTTGAATAATTAACCAATGGAACGATCATATAATGCTTGAATAATTAACCAGTGGAACGATCATATAATGCTTGAATAATTAACCAGTGGAACGATCATATAATGCTTGAATAGTTAACCAATGGAACGATCATATAATGCTTGAATAATTAACTAATGGAACGATCATATAATGTTTGAATAATTAACCAATGGAACGATCATATAATGCTTGAATAGTTAACCAGTGGAACGATCATATAATGTTTGAATAATTAACCAGTGGAACGATCATATAATGCTTGAATAATTAACCAATGGAACGATCATATAATGTTTGAATAATTAACCAATGGAACGATCATATAATGCTTGAATAATTAACCAATGGAACGATCATATAATGTTTGAATAATTAACCAATGGAATGTTTGAATAATTAACCAGTGGAACGATCATATAATGCTTGAATAATTAACCAGTGGAACGATCATATAATGCTTGAATAATTAACCAATGGAACGATCATATAATGCTTGAATAATTAACCAGTGGAACGATCATATAATGCTTGAATAGTTAACCAATGGAACGATCATATAATGCTTGAATAATTAACTAATGGAACGATCATATAATGTTTGAATAATTAACCAATGGAACGATCATATAATGCTTGAATAGTTAACCAGTGGAACGATCATATAATGTTTGAATAATTAACCAGTGGAACGATCATATAATGCTTGAATAATTAACCAATGGAACGATCATATAATGTTTGAATAATTAACCAATGGAACGATCATATAATGCTTGAATAATTAACCAATGGAACGATCATATAATGTTTGAATAATTAACCAATGGAATGTTTGAATAATTAACCAGTGGAACGATCATATAATGCTTGAATAATTAACCAGTGGAACGATCATATAATGCTTGAATAATTAACCAGTGGAACGATCATATAATGCTTGAATAATTAACTAATGGAACGATCATATAATGCTTGAATAATTAACTAATGGAACGATCATATAAAGTTTGAATAATTAACTAATGGAACGATCATATAATGCTTGAATAATTAACTAATGGAACGATCATATAAAGTTTGAATAATTAACTAATGGAACGATCATATAATGCTTGAATAATTAACTAATGGAACGATCATATAATGCTTGAATAATTAACCAGTGGAACGATCATATAATGCTTGAATAATTAACCAGTGGAACGATCATATAATGCTTGAATAATTAACCAATGGAACGATCATATAATGCTTGAATAATTAACCAGTGGAACGATCATATAATGCTTGAATAATTAACCAATGGAACGATCATATAATGCTTGAATAATTAACCAGTGGAACGATCATATAATGCTTGAATAATTAACCAGTGGAACGATCATATAATGCTTGAATAATTAACTAATGGAACGATCATATAATGCTTGAATAATTAACTAATGGAACGATCATATAAAGTTTGAATAATTAACTAATGGAACGATCATATAATGCTTGAATAATTAACTAATGGAACGATCATATAAAGTTTGAATAATTAACTAATGGAACGATCATATAATGCTTGAATAATTAACTAATGGAACGATCATATAATGCTTGAATAATTAACCAGTGGAACGATCATATAATGCTTGAATAATTAACCAGTGGAACGATCATATAATGCTTGAATAATTAACCAATGGAACGATCATATAATGCTTGAATAATTAACCAGTGGAACGATCATATAATGCTTGAATAATTAACCAATGGAACGATCATATAATGCTTGAATAATTAACCAGTGGAACGATCATATAATGTTTGAATAATTAACCAATGGAACGATCATATAATGCTTGAATAATTAACCAATGGAACGATCATATAATGTTTGAATAATTAACCAATGGAACGATCATATAATGCTTGAATAATTAACCAATGGAACGATCATATAATGCTTGAATAATTAACCAGTGGAACGATCATATAATGCTTGAATAATTAACCAGTGGAACGATCATATAATGCTTGAATAAATAACCAGTGGAACGATCATATAATGTTTGAATAATTAACTAATGGAACGATCATATAATGCTTGAATAATTAACCAATGGAACGATCATATAATGCTTGAATAATTAACCAATGGAATGATCATATAATGCTTGAATAATTAACTAATGGAACGATCATATAATGTTTGAATAATTAACTAATGGAACGATCATATAATGCTTGAATAAATAACCAGTGGAACGATCATATAATGTTTGAATAATTAACCAATGGAACGATCATATAATGTTTGAATAATTAACCAATGGAACGATCATATAATGTTTGAATAATTAACCAATGGAACGATCATATAATGTTTGAATAATTAACTAATGGAACGATCATATAATGCTTGAATAATTAACCAATGGAACGATCATATAATGCTTGAATAATTAACTAATGGAACGATCATATAATGCTTGAATAATTAACCAATGGAACGATCATATAATGCTTGAATAATTAACGAATGGACGTTTGTCTAATGTTATTTAAATTTCTTCTTGTTTATGAGAATATTCACAATATTTGACAAATGATAAAGCGGAACATTTGCATAACCAAGAAAAACATTTAAAACACTGGACACCGGTGAGTGATATTTTCAGAACGTTCTTGTGAAATAATGAAGATTGTTTGAGAGTCAAATTATTCGTTTGTTTTTAAAGGAGACGATGCACATTAATAAACATGAGTATTCCAGTCCAGATTTAGGCCGTTTGATGGTAAGAACACATTCCCATAATCAAGCATATTAACACTAATAACTATAAATATAAGCAGAAGCAGAGCTCTGATCATCGCTAATATCAAAATATACTCTTATGTCAATAATACATGCAATGTTTGAATATAATAAATGAGTATAGGAATGGAATAGATAAAAGAACTGACACTTATGAAATATAAGACCGCATACACTGCAGAAATCAGAGAAATATTTATAGACGTCTTTCATCTGAGTTCGTGGAAAAACTACAATAAACACCATGCAGAGGCTCAGGAAGTGCATATCGCACAAGATTACACAAACACACACACACACACACACACACACACGAGCGGAAAGAGTGAATCCTCACACATTAAATATCATCTTCAGTTTTACATTCACAGCTCAAATTAAAGCAGAAGTTGATATGATCGATAAGAAGCTTCACATGCGATCATAAGCTCATAATCATAAGCAGTTATGCAGTGAACACGTTTCTAGATTATATCAGTTTGCTCAGAAATACCGGCAGAAATTACAGCTAGTTGAATTAAAAAAATGGAAACACTTTACAGTTAGGTTCATTAGTTAACTAGTGATGAGCTGCATTTATTTATCTTTGTTAATGTTAATTTCAACATGAGTTATTAAAATCCTGTTGACATTAGTTAAAGCACTGTGAAGAGCTGTATTTTTATGATCTAACTTTAATAAAGATGAGCTAATGCTGAACAGATGCAGTCACTAATTAACAAAAAATTATAAAAATTGTTTTTGCACTGCTGACATATTGGCAAATTCACATCTCATCGGATAAATATATTTAAAAAAGGGAATCTAAATAATAAACATTATTATTATTAAAATCTAAATATGCCATAGTTTGTGATTGTAACGGATGTTTCATTAGTTAACGCATGAACTAGCTTTAATCATATTTGTTTATTAATTCAATTCAACAACTTTATTAGTCCCCAAGGGGCGATAAGAAGGCCTCGCAGATTAACACAATTACTGCGCATAAATAAAATCATACACTAAACAAATAACACAACGTGCACAAGTGCAAATACATTAAAACAAGTTCAATCATATAAACTCATATTAACGCTTGTACATGTTGAGCTCGGCATTGACTATGATTAATAATGCTGTAGTATTATTGAAGTATTATAGAAGTCTGATCACTGTGAAGTGTCTAACCGCTTTAGTTTCTAATAATCATATTTAAATCATAATTCTCTATATCTGCCACACGTGGAGGCTCGATGTGAGCCGGTGAGGATGACTGACGGCCGGTTAACGGAGGCTGAGAGGCCAAAGGTCACGCGCGGAGCCGGTTCTCTCGGAGGACCGAGACTCTTCGGACGGGAGATTAAATCCTACCGGAGAAAGATGTCGGTTGAGGATGCTCGACACGACACGACACGACAGGACACGGGCTTACCTGACACCGGAGTCACGGACAGCAGGACGATCGCGGCGGACGCGGCCCTCGGCTCCATCTCTGACCGTCTCGGAGGCTTTAACGGACGGATCTACCGGGATATAACGCGGTATAACGGGATATGATGGCCCCGTTGATCAGGTTGAGCTGCAGACGCTGCGTGACTTCTCTGAAGCTCAAGATCTGCTTTCTGACAGGAAGTGGCTCCTCGAGCTCCACCTGTTCATACACTCGTCCCACCAACCAGTGAACACACACACACACACACACACACACACACACACACACACACACACACACACACACACACACACACACACACACACACACACACACACACACACACACACACTTTCTCATAAAAACTCCTCCTGTGTGATTTATAAGCCTTTTGTAAAGTGGGGCCATGGGTAATGTCCTCATATTTCACCCTCTCCTGTAATACCTGTGTCATACCCATGGCATTATACACATCTGTGTCCTCATATGTCACAAAAACATGCCCACACACACACACACACACACACACAGGCTCATGGCCTACTTACACTCGACATGAACGACGACAACCAGAGCACACGCATAAATAACAATAAATACAAACACCAAAAATACTTTAAAAAGACAGAGGAGAACGGAGCCTGTTTCATTCATTACACACAAACTGATATATTTCAAATGTTTATTATTAGTTTTGATAATTATGACTGACAACTAAGGGAAAATCCCAAATTCAGAATCTCAGAAAATTAGAATATTATGAAACTGTTCAATATTGACGACACCTGGTGCCGCACTCTAATCAGCTAATGAACTCAAACACCTGCAGGCCTTTAAATGGCCTCTCAGTCTCGTTCTGTCGGCGACACTATCATGAGGAAGACCGCTGACTCGACAGTTCTCCAAAAGACGACCACTGACACCTTACAGACGGAGGGCGAGACACTAAAGGTCACTGCAAAAGAGGCTGGCTGTTCTCAGAGCTCTGTGTCCAAGAACATTAATAGAGAGGCGAAGGGAAGGAAAAGATGTGGTAGAAAAAAGTGCACAAGCAATGGAGATAACCGCGCCCTGGAGAGGATTGGGAAACAAAACCCATTCAAACATGTGGAGGAGATTCACCAAGAGTGGACTGCAGCTGGAGTCAGTGCTTTAAGAACCGCTGCGCACAGACGTCTGCAGGACGTGGGCTTCAGCTTCACACTCCTTGAGTCGAGCCACTCTTGACCAACAGAAGCGTCAGAAGCATCTCGCCTGGGCTAACGAC
>NC_090175.1:58404235-58436735 GCF_024679245.1 Pseudorasbora parva
CGATCGGTAATGAATGGAAGCAGCTGATTGGCCAGCAGGCTTTAATGAGCCGCTCTGATTGGCCAGCAGGCTTTAATGAGCCGCTCTGATTGGCCAGCAGGCTTTAATGAGCCGCTCTGATTGGCCAGCAGGCTTTAATGAGCCGCTCTGATTGGCCAGCAGGCTTTAATGAGCCGCTCTGATTGGCCAGCAGGCTTTAATGAGCACAGGTGAAGGTCCGTTGAGCTCCAGGATGAGCAGAGCCTCTCAGGTGAGCTCAAACTGCGGCTCCTCGTGTTCCGGCTTGAGCTCAGCAGGTCAGTGATGTTGTTTCTGTCAGACTTTATTCCTGTCATGAGAACTGTAATCGCTGCTCAACTCATTTTCACTTTGACTGCTTGTAAATAAATCCAGTTTTCAGGCCGATCGGGTGCGTTTACATGCTCGTTCTTAACCGATTATGCCTATAATCCGGCACTGATCATGGTCATGTAACCGCGGTAACCGGTTTTCTTTTATCGGAGTAGGGTCATAAACGGGTCATTTTGACATAATAACCCGGTTTATTAATGAAGTCATGTAAACACTGTTTACTTGCGTTGTTTACTGGTGTGCTGATATGTGTGAGTTATCGGTTTACTGGTGCGCATGTAAACGGGGGAAACTGGTTATTAATAAGCTGATATGTGTGAGTTATCGGTTTACTGGTGCGCATGTAAACGGGGGAAACTGGTTATTAATCAGCTGATATGTGTGAGTTATCGGTTTACTGGTGTGCATGTAAACGGGGGAAACTGGTTATTAATAAGCTGATATGCGAGAGTTATCGGTTTACTGGTGTGCATGTAAACGGGGGAAACTGGTTATTAATAAGCTGATATGCGAGAGTTATCGGTTTACTGGTGTGCATGTAAACGGGGGAAACTGGTTATTAATAAGCTGATATGTGTGAGTTATCGGTTTACTGGTGTGCATGTAAACGGGGAAACTGGTCATTAATCAGCTGATATGTGCGAGTTATCGGTTTACTGGTGTGCATGTAAACGGGGGAAACTGGTTATTAATAAGCTGATATGTGTGAGTTATCGGTTTACTGGTGTGCATGTAAACGGGGAAACTGGTTATTAATAAGCTGATATGTGTGAGTTATCGGTTTACTGGTGTGCATGTAAACGGGGAAACTGGTCATTAATCAGCTGATATGTGCGAGTTATCGGTTTACTGGTGTGCATGTAAACGGGGGAAACTGGTTATTAATAAGCTGATATGTGTGAGTTATCGGTTTACTGGTGCGCATGTAAACGGGGGAAACTGGTTATTAATAAGCTGATATGTGTGAGTTATCGGTTTACTGGTGTGCATGTAAACGGGGAAACTGGTTATTAATAAGCTGATATGTGTGAGTTATCGGTTTACTGGTGTGCATGTAAACGAGGGAAACTGGTTATTAATAAGCTGATATGTGTGAGTTATCGGTTTACTGGTGTGCATGTAAACGGGGAAACTGGTTATTAATAAGCTGATATGTGCGAGTTATCGGTTTACTGGTGTGAACGGGGGAAACTGGTTATTAATCAGCTGATATGTGTGAGTTATCGGTTTACTGGTGTGCATGTAAACGGGGGAAACTGGTTATTAATAAGCTGATATGTGTGAGTTATCGGTTTACTGGTGTGCATGTAAACGGGGGAAACTGGTTATTAATAAGCTGATATGTGTGAGTTATCGGTTTACTGGTGTGCATGTAAACGGGGAAACTGGTTATTAATAAGCTAATATGTGTGAGTTATCGGCTTACTGGTGTGAACGGGGGAAACTGGTTATTAATAAGCTGATATGTGCGAGTTATCGGTTTACTGGTGTGAACGGGGGAAACTGGTTATTAATAAGCTGATATGTGCGAGTTATCGGTTTACTGGTGTGAACGGGGGAAACTGGTTATTAATCAGCTGATATGTGTGAGTTATCGGTTTACTGGTGCGCATGTAAACGGGGGAAACTGGTTATTAATAAGCTGATATGTGTGAGTTATCGGTTTACTGGTGCGCATGTAAACGGGGAAACTGGTTATTAATCAGCTGATATGTGTGAGTTATCGGTTTACTGGTGTGCTGATATGTGTGAGTTATCGGTTTACTGGTGTGCATGTAAACGGGGGAAACTGGTTATTAATAAGCTGATATGTGTGAGTTATCGGTTTACTGGTGTGCATGTAAACGGGGAAACTGGTTATTAATAAACTGATATGTGTGAGTTATCGGTTTACTGGTGTGCATGTAAACGGGGAAACTGGTCATTAATCAGCTGATATGTGTGAGTTATCGGTTTACTGGTGCGCATGTAAACGGGGGAAACTGGTTATTAATAAGCTGATATGTGTGAGTTATCGGTTTACTGGTGTGCATGTAAACGGGGAAACTGGTTATTAATAAGCTGATATGTGTGAGTTATCGGTTTACTGGTGTGCATGTAAACGGGGAAACTGGTTATTAATAAGCTGATATGTGTGAGTTATCGGTTTACTGGTGTGCATGTAAACGGGGAAACTGGTTATTAATAAGCTGATATGTGCGAGTTATCGGTTTACTGGTGTGAACGGGGGAAACTGGTTATTAATCAGCTGATATGTGTGAGTTATCGGTTTACTGGTGTGCATGTAAACGGGGGAAACTGGTTATTAATAAGCTGATATGTGTGAGTTATCGGTTTACTGGTGTGCATGTAAACGGGGGAAACTGGTTATTAATAAGCTGATATGTGTGAGTTATCGGTTTACTGGTGTGCATGTAAACGGGGAAACTGGTTATTAATAAGCTAATATGTGTGAGTTATCGGTTTACTGGTGTGAACGGGGGAAACTGGTTATTAATAAGCTGATATGTGCGAGTTATCGGTTTACTGGTGTGAACGGGGGAAACTGGTTATTAATAAGCTGATATGTGCGAGTTATCGGTTTACTGGTGTGAACGGGGGAAACTGGTTATTAATAAGCTGATATGTGCGAGTTATCGGTTTACTGGTGTGCATGTAAACGGGGGAAACTGGTTATTAATCAGCTGATATGTGTGAGTTATCGGTTTACTGGTGTGCATGTAAACGGGGGAAACTGGTTATTAATAAGCTGATATGTGTGAGTTATCGGTTTACTGGTGTGCATGTAAACGGGGGAAACTGGTTATTAATCAGCTGATATGTGTGAGTTATCGGTTTACTGGTGCACGTGTAAACGGGGGAAACTGGTTATTAATAAGCTGATATGTGCAAGTTATCGGTTTACTGGTGTGCATGTAAACGGGGGAAACTGGTTATTAATAAGCTGATATGTGTGAGTTATCGGTTTACTGGTGTGAACGGAGGAAACTGGTTATTAATAAGCTGATATGTGCGAGTTATCGGTTTACTGGTGTGCATGTAAACGGAGGAAACTGGTTATTAATAAGCTGATATGTGCGAGTTATCGGTTTACTGGTGTGCATGTAAACGGGGGAAACTGGTTATTAATAAGCTGATATGTGTGAGTTATCGGTTTACTGGTGTGCATGTAAACGGGGGAAACTGGTTATTAATAAGCTGATTTGTGCGAGTTATCGGTTTACTGGTGTGCATGTAAACGGGGAAACTGGTTATTAATAAGCTGATATGTGTGAGTTATCGGTTTACTGGTGTGCATGTAAACGGAGGAAACTGGTTATTAATAAGCTGATTTGTGCGAGTTATCGGTTTACTGGTGTGCATGTAAACGGGGGAAACTGGTTATTAATAAGCTGATATGTGTGAGTTATCGGTTTACTGGTGCGCATGTAAACGGGGAAACTGGTTATTAATAAGCTGATATGTGTGAGTTATCGGTTTACTGGTGTGTATGTAAATGGGGGAAACTGGTTATTAATAAGCTGATATGTGTGAGTTATCGGTTTACTGGTGCGCATGTAAACGGGGAAACTGGTTATTAATAAGCTGATATGTGTGAGTTATCGGTTTACTGGTGTGCTGATATGTGTGAGTTATCGGTTTACTGGTGTGCATGTAAACGGGGGAAACTGGTTATTAATAAGCTGATATGTGTGAGTTATCGGTTTACTGGTGTGCATGTAAACGGGGAAACTGGTTATTAATAAGCTGATATGTGTGAGTTATCGGTTTACTGGTGTGCATGTAAACGGGGAAACTGGTCATTAATCAGCTGATATGTGTGAGTTATCGGTTTACTGGTGCGCATGTAAACGGGGGAAACTGGTTATTAATAAGCTGATATGTGTGAGTTATCGGTTTACTGGTGTGCATGTAAACGGGGGAAACTGGTTATTAATAAGCTGATATGTGTGAGTTATCGGTTTACTGGTGTGCATGTAAACGGGGAAACTGGTTATTAATAAGCTGATATGTGTGAGTTATCGGTTTACTGGTGTGCATGTAAACGAGGGAAACTGGTTATTAATAAGCTGATATGTGTGAGTTATCAGTTTACTGGTGTGCATGTAAACGGGGAAACTGGTTATTAATAAGCTGATATGTGCGAGTTATCGGTTTACTGGTGTGAACGGGGGAAACTGGTTATTAATCAGCTGACATGTGTGAGTTATCGGTTTACTGGTGTGCATGTAAACGGGGGAAACTGGTTATTAATAAGCTGATATGTGTGAGTTATCGGTTTACTGGTGTGCATGTAAACGGGGGAAACTGGTTATTAATAAGCTGATATGTGTGAGTTATCGGTTTACTGGTGTGCATGTAAACGGGGAAACTGGTTATTAATAAGCTAATATGTGTGAGTTATCGGTTTACTGGTGTGAACGGGGGAAACTGGTTATTAATAAGCTGATATGTGCGAGTTATCGGTTTACTGGTGTGAACGGGGGAAACTGGTTATTAATAAGCTGATATGTGTGAGTTATCGGTTTACTGGTGTGAACGGGGGAAACTGGTTATTAATAAGCTGATATGTGCGAGTTATCGGTTTACTGGTGTGCATGTAAACGGGGGAAACTGGTTATTAATCAGCTGATATGTGTGAGTTATCGGTTTACTGGTGTGCATGTAAACGGGGGAAACTGGTTATTAATAAGCTGATATGTGTGAGTTATCGGTTTACTGGTGTGCATGTAAACGGGGGAAACTGGTTATTAATCAGCTGATATGTGTGAGTTATCGGTTTACTGGTGCACGTGTAAACGGGGGAAACTGGTTATTAATAAGCTGATATGTGCAAGTTATCGGTTTACTGGTGTGAACGGGGGAAACTGGTTATTAATCAGCTGATATGTGTGAGTTATCGGTTTACTGGTGTGCATGTAAACGGGGGAAACTGGTTATTAATAAGCTGATATGTGTGAGTTATCGGTTTACTGGTGTGAACGGAGGAAACTGGTTATTAATAAGCTGATATGTGCGAGTTATCGGTTTACTGGTGTGCATGTAAACGGAGGAAACTGGTTATTAATAAGCTGATATGTGCGAGTTATCGGTTTACTGGTGTGCATGTAAACGGGGGAAACTGGTTATTAATAAGCTGATATGTGTGAGTTATCGGTTTACTGGTGTGCATGTAAACGGGGGAAACTGGTTATTAATAAGCTGATTTGTGCGAGTTATCGGTTTACTGGTGTGCATGTAAACGGGGAAACTGGTTATTAATAAGCTGATATGTGTGAGTTATCGGTTTACTGGTGTGCATGTAAACGGAGGAAACTGGTTATTAATAAGCTGATTTGTGCGAGTTATCGGTTTACTGGTGTGCATGTAAACGGGGGAAACTGGTTATTAATAAGCTGATATGTGTGAGTTATCGGTTTACTGGTGCGCATGTAAACGGGGAAACTGGTTATTAATAAGCTGATATGTGTGAGTTATCGGTTTACTGGTGTGTATGTAAATGGGGGAAACTGGTTATTAATAAGCTGATATGTTTGAGTTATTTGGATGGTTTGTGTCTCGTCCCAGATCTCCTCATCATGTAAGCTCGTCGTCCGTGTCACACTCCTCCCGCACGGGCCTTCAGTTCCCTGTGGAAGGGAAACTACGCGTTGCACAACACGCGCAACACACAGTGTATCTGACCGCGGTCATCGAGTACCTGTGCGCGGAGGTTCTGGAACTGTCGGGCAACACACACACACACACACACACACACACACACACACACACACACACACACACACACACAGAGGCTGGTAAAGACTCATACTCAGTGAGCAGTGATGCCAGTAACGCGTTACTCTAATCTGGCGACTCTTTTCCAGTAGCGAGTAATCTAACGCGTTACTATTTCCAAACCAGTCATCAGATTAAAGTAATTTATCAGAGTCACTGTGAGTTACTTTTTTAGTCTTTTTTCCTTTGTAAAAAATAATTTTTAACTTCAATTTAAAATGTCAGGAGACACATTGATGATGTTACTGTTAAAAATGCACAATAAAGGGAGTGTTGGCAAAAACGGTCGTCATTTCTGTGTTGAGGCGGCGGGGGTGTTGTTGGAAACGCCTGAATGTAACTAATAAAGTAACTTGTAATCTTACTCAGGCCCCGTCCACACGGAGACGCGTTTAGCTGTACACGTATACATTTTGTACCGTATCAGCGTTTCGTCCGCACGGATCCGGCGTTTAGGAAGCATGAATCTGATATTTTCTGAAACCGGATCCCAGAGCGGATAAATCTGAAAACAACAATCTTCCGTTTTCGTGTGTGCGGCGAATCCGTGTATTTTCTGAAACGGTGATGTCATCACTACGTCCAGCACGGTGAAGAGTTAAGGGATAAAGCTCCGGCACTGGGCATGAGCTCCTCAATATCGCCTCATTGAATGACCGTATCTGCAGTACTGTAAGGGTGTGTTATGGGCCGGGGTCGGGGTAGGCGTTAATAAAACACATCCGATAAGCAGCAAATGTCTTTATTGTCATTTTATTGTGAGATTTTGCCCCACCTCTGACCACTGTTGTACCCCATCTAGCCACAACTCTTCTTCTCTGTTTTTAGAGTATTTCCGTGGCAGAATTACAGCGCCACACACTGGCCTGGCATGCAAACTACATCATTTAGAGTCGGTTTCGGTTATCTCGTGTGATATTTCTTGAAACGAGGGTGAAAAAAAGATCGGATTGGGAAAGCTCTGGCTTCGTGTGGACGGGGCCTTAATTACTTTTAAAATCAAGTAATCTTTAAAGTAACTAAGTTACTTTTAAAGGAGTAATCAGATTCCTTTTTTTAAATAACTGTAGCAACACTGTGAGTGATGATGATCGAACTGTTCTGAGCTGAATGACTCCTGTAGCGACGCTTCTAGATGAATGAACAGCACTTATTTAAACTGAACTGGTTCAACGATCATTTGAATACTGGCTCTCTTTTATTCTGCTTTAAAACCACTGTAATTACCCAAACGTTGTTGCAGTTCAATAACTTTGCAATATGTTCGACTTGAATATTTCATAATTAAAGAAATTTGCAACATTGACACTGTTGAACTGAATTTGTTTCATAATTGGTGAAATTCACAAACATTCAAAAGTAACGCTCAGAGAACATAACGCTTATTTCCTACAGTGTCTGGCTCTTGAGTGTAAAGTCACCGATGCATCCGGCCTGTAAATCCTGAGATCAGGACTGAGCGGAATCATCCCGTCTCCTGCGTTACAGATCACTCAAAGTTTATAATCAATGTGGTGTGGATTCATTTCAAATATGTTTATTGTAGAGTTCTATTAACCAACTTTTGTAGAGCTGTTTTATTCCAGCAGCTGAATATCACTCATTGAGCTGAATGTGTGAAGGACTCTGAACCATAGGCCGTAAAAAACCCCTAAACCTACGGCCCAGATGAAACACTGAGCCAGTTTTGATCGTGTGTGTGTGTGGTTTCAGGTCTTCTGTGCTGTGGCCGTGAGACTCACTGACCCCCCCTCCACACACACACTCGTCAAACCTTCAAAAGGACACGTTTGATTGAACTGATCAGAGTCGTGCTACACACACACAGGTCAGGGTGTGTGTGGTGATTCTGAAGTTAAGGACAGGATGATGAACTGCTAACTCAACCCAATATAGTCCTTATTCTAATCAATTCTCGTTCCTCCATTTAGCTCTTAAAACTTAATTAGGATTGTTTCAGTGCCTTTTAAATCATAGACACTCTTAGTTTCTGTACATTAGACGTCATCCAAAAAAATATTGAGTACTCACACACACACACACACACACACAGACACACAGACACACAGACACACAGACAGATCTTTGCTTGACTCAACTTTATTTCTGCTGTGAAAACATCCTCTAACCGTAATAACCGTATGGTTTCATCCAGGAAAGGCAGAAGTGTGTGTGTGTGTGTGTGTGTCAGATGATGAGTGATTGACAGCTGGAGCTGGAGCAGCAGCAGGTCACCTCATGGTCCGGCTCGCTGCCCGGTGTGTAAGAGTAGTTCCAGGTCAGTTCAGATCCGGCTTTAACTGACCTAAGAAATAAAACACACACACACACACACACACACACACACACACACACACACACACACACACACACACACAGTCACAAACTGGATCTGCTTCATAACTGAGCAACTTTTGCAACCCATGTCTGTTGTATGAAGCCGATCATCTCAGATCCTGTGTGTGTGTGTGTGTGTGTGTCTCCTCACCTGTTGGTGAAGAAGGCGATGAGAGGGAACTGTGGGTCGTGTGAGTGTGTGTGTGTGTGTGTCTCCTCACCTGTTGGTGAAGAAGGCGATGAGAGGGAACTGTGGGTCGTGTGTGTCGATGAAGACGTTCTGGATGAAGAGGTTCGGCTCACAGCTGTGCTGCAGATCAAGGACATTAATGTCAATCATCTGATCATATTTCACCAATATCTGCTCTGAGAAGAACATTTACATTTAACACACGAGCTTCAGCAGGAGACCATACTCACATATGACTGAGTAAATATGCAGATTTTAATGAGCACATTCTGCCACGTAAGAAACAATCACACACAAGCCATAATTAAGTAAATACAGTCAAAAATTATAATTATTATACTGACTAAAAAAATCTAAATGACGACAAAATAATGAGTCAGAATTATAACATAATAATGATGTCAAAATTATGACTAAATTAAGATTAAAAAGTCAAAATGATGACAAAATTATAAAAATCACGTCGTAAAATTCTGAATTATGACCTACTATGTAGAAATTATAACAAATTTAAATTACGACTGAATTAAATTGACTAAATATCATGACTAAAAAAGTCAACAAAAATATATAAAAATGATGACAAAAATTTTGAATAAAAAGACAAGCCAACATTTTTTTTTAATAAAAGACAAAATTGTGACATACGAAATATAAATAACATGGCAAAAAGTTTAAATTATCACTAAATTGATAAAAAAATACGACTAAAATCAAAATGACAGTAAAAATTATCATAAAAAATTCAAATAGGCGCCCAAAAATATCAGCCAAAGTTCAGACTTTTCAGCTTGCTCAGTTCGCGTCTTTGCATTGTAGGGCTGTCACTTTTTATTCGAACATGCATTCGAAGATGACGTGAAATATCCGTAATCGAACTATAAATAAACGATCCGGTTTTTAAAGTGCCATGAAGCGCCTTTTATTACTGTCGGTGCGTTTCCATGGAGCACTGTGATCGGTTTAAGAGTCCAATCTGAAGGAAAACGCTCCATAAACACCTCAGTCGTAATAAAAATGCCCAAACCGAATGAAATTGTAATCGTTTTGAGATGGGTGGATAAACCTTTTCATGAATCGATCAAACGAAACATTTCACCATGTACAGGACCTGAGCGGATTACTTTTGTGTGTGCGTCCCTATGTGACGTCCACCGCTGAAGAGCACGCGTCGCGCTCATGCACCAAGCATGTTGACGAGAGGGAAGTACATTTTTCCGGGGTCGTAGATATTAGAATATATTCGAATGCTTGATATTTGATATCCGTTCGAATTAGATTTTTTTTTTTTTTAAATGACAGCCCTATTGCATTGACTTTCCAATATCCAAATAAAATCAATGAATGAGGTCTTATTTAATTCTATAAACTCTAACACTGATCTGCCAACATTGTCGCTCTATGATAAATTAAAATAAGCTGATAACATCACTGTTTACTCCAGAACGACTGTACAGCCAAATCTAATTCTGCTGCAGTATTGTCCTGTTTAACACTGAAGCTGCTCTGACACAATCGGCGCTGGAGAAGAGCGATAGAAATAAAGATGACTGATTTGTAAATGACTCGCGTGAATCGCGTCATTCGGTCCGGAGTGAACGCACCATTAGAAGTCTTTTTATAGTTTGTCATCATTTTTTAATCTCATAACTGATGTGTGTAATGGAAAAGCCCCAGAGCTGCATGATGGGTAAAGCGGTGCACGTACGTTGATGAAGCGGGCCACGTTGCCTTCCTTCGAGGCGTCCAGGTAATAAAGTGTGTCCTGATGAGTGTGTGCCGAGATCTCGAGCCCGTTTGATAACCTGGGCTTCTTCCTCTGGACCTCCATCTCTCCTCCTTTAGCCGCTGCGAGCCGCTCCGAGCCCGCTGTGGAAGGCTCCGGGTCGGGCTGGACCTGCGCCGCACTCCCCTCCTCACTCTCCTCCTCCGCTGGCCTGGGGAAGCACTGAGCCTGAGCCGCCGCACTGAGCTGATCCGGCCTCTGGATCACAGGCACGTGCAGCGGCGGAGACGAGTCCAGCGGCTCCAGAACCGCCTCCTTGGGGCCCGTGGGGAGAGTCCACTCCTCCACCACCTCCACCTCATCATCGGACACGGGCGGGTCTCGGCTGAGGAGATCAGGAGCCTCTACCTCACCGCGCTCCAGCCGGAGGACCACGCCTGCACATGCGCGCACACACACGCACGCACACACACACACATACACATTTTTGTAACCCCCTTACATTTTTCTGAGAAAATGCTTTTTATGGTGTAGGTTAATAACCCTGAGGTGTGTGTGTCTGTGTGTGTGTGTACCTGCGTAGATGCAGATGAAGGTTCCCTCGTCGAGGTCGTCCCGGCAACGAACGGCCCATCCGCGGTCCAGCGTTCGGAACACCTGCAGCCGCACACGCAGACCCTTCTGGACCACACGGTTCTGGCAGCGGCTCTTCCGACAGCCGCACCACGGGCCGCACTCAAACAGCCTGAGGAGCACAGCCAGAGCTCAGCTCATGCTTCCACACGACAAAACCATGATCAACTCAACCCCACCCAACCAAACTTAACCCAACACAACCCAGCCCAACTCAACTCAACTTAACCCAACCCAACCCAACCCCACCCCACCCCAATTCAACTAAACCCAACCCAACCCATCTCAACTCAACTCAACCTCAACCCAACCCATCTCAACTCAACTCAACCTCAACTCAACTCAACCTCAACCCAACCCATCTCAACTCAACTCAACCTCAACCCAACCCATCTCAACTCAACCTCAACTTAACCCAACCCCACCCAACTCAACCTCAACCCAACCCAACTCAACCTCAACTTAACCCAGCCCCACCCAACTCAACCTCAACCCAACCCAACTCAACCTCAACTTAACCCAGCCCCACCCAACTCAACCTCAACTTAACCCAGCCCCACCCAACTCAACCTCAACTTAACCCAACCCCACCCAACTCAACCTCAACTTAACCCAACCCAACCCCACCCAACTCAACCTCAACCCAACCCATCTCAACTCAACCTCAACTTAACCCAGCCCCACCCAACTCAACCTCAACTTAACCCAACCCCACCCCACCCCACCCCACCCAACTCAACCTCAACTCATCTCAACCCCACTCAACCTCAACTCAGCCCAGCCCAACAAACTCAACTCAACCACACTCAACTCAACCCATCTCAACTCAACCTCAACTTAACCCAGCCCCACCCAACTCAACCTCAACTTAACTCAACCTCAACTTAACCCAACCCCACCCAACTCAACCTCAACCCAACCCATCTCAACTCAACCTCAACTTAACCCAACCCCACCCAACTCAACCTCAACCCAACCCATCTCAACTCAACCTCAACTTAACCCAGCCCCACCCAACTCAACCTCAACTTAACCCAGCCCCACCCAACTCAACCTCAACTTAACCCAACCCCACCCAACTCAACCTCAACTCATCTCAACCCCACTCAACCTCAACTCAACCCCATTCAACCCCACTCAACCTCAACTCAGCCCAGCCAAACAAACTCAACTCAACCACACTCAACTCAACTCAACTCAACCTCAACTTAACCCAACCCCACCCAACTCAACCCAACCCAACTCAACCTCAACTCAACCTCAACCCAACCCAACCCAACCCAACCCAACCCAACCCAACCCCACCCAACTCCACCCAACTCAACCCCATCCAACTTAACTCAACCCAACCCAGCCCAGCCCAACTCAACCCCACCCCACCCAACTCTAACTCAACACAACTTAACCTCAACTCAACCCCATCCAACTCAACCCCAACTCAACCCCAACTCAACCTCAACTCAACCCCATCCAACTCAAACCCAACTCAACCCCACCCCAATCCCCACCCCCACCCCACTCCACCCCATGGCCTCACCCTGCTGGCACAGGCTTGCTCAGCCTCTGGTGCCGGTAATGAGTGCCGGTTCCGGCCCGGTCCGTCAGCCTGACACAAGCGCAGCTGTGAGCATCAGTGCAGTCTCCAGCGCAGTCGCAACAGGCTGAGAAGAGTGGTGGTGCGCTGAGGAAGCACCCGTGGGGCCAGCGCTCCTTCCGGTACCGGAACTCTTTGGGCCGCGCAGCGTCCAGCTCGTTAACCAGCGGCACCGGCACCGGCTCCACTCCGCGGCTGAGGTCTCGCTCCAACTGCAGCGCCGCAGACACCAGGACACGCACCTGAAGTTCTGGAGCGATCTGCGGATTAAAGCTGAAGTTACTCGGCTGGAGCACGCCCAGAGTGTCCGACTCCTGCAGGAAGTGGAGAACCTCCTCCATGGAGCGCAGGCTCCGCCCACACGGTGCTTTATAAAGCACATCGGCGTCCTCACTCTCGTCCTCCGGCTCGCCTCCGGCTCGGACCCGGGCGCAGTGCCGCTGGAAGTGGCAGAGCATGGGCACCCGCAGCGGGTTCTGGCCCAGGAAGAGGTCAGCGTGAGCGGGTAGATTCGGCACACAGGCCAGGCTGCAGTCGTGAGGCTGGTAGAGGAGCTGGAGCGGAGAACGGGCCTCTTCAGAACACAAGCTCAGCGGAGACAGAAGCAGATTTAGGTCCGTCCTGCTGGCGGAAGACATCTGGCTGTAGTCCGAGCTCGACTCCACGTCTCTGGAGAGTCTGTGAGAGAGCGCCAGGCCATCAGAACATAACACTCAAACTCATTAGAAGAAGTAATGGGCGATAGAAACAATATGCAATATAAAACACTGCAAAAAATGCTTTTCTTACTTAGTATTTTTGTCTTGTTTCTAGTTTCTAGTAAAAATTATCGTCTTGTTTTGGGAAAAATAACTCAAAATGAAAAGAGTTTTTGCTTAAAATACGATAAATAATCTGCCAATGGGGTGAGAAAAATAATCTTAATTCAAACAGAAAACAAGATTATTTTTCTCACCCCATTGAATGGCACTTTAAAAAACGGATCGTTTACTTATAGTTCGATTATGGTTATTTCACGGCATGTTCGAAAGCATCTTCGAATATCGAATGAAAAAGTGAAGTTGTGCTGATAATGCCGAACCGTGATCTGTCCTTCCGCAGGACGTCCTCCGGCTCGCCGCCGTTCCTCGAACCCTCAGCAGAACACTGAGACTCTGAGACCGTCACTGTCAGAATATCTGAAACACAGCAGAGCGTCGTGAGATGAGGACATGATCAGAAGCATTGATCATCAGGACCGATCAGGACAAACCTTCATCAATCAGAACCTCCTGGATGGCTTCAGTCCGAACCACCGCAGACTCCAGAACGAGCTTCATGGCCTGAACGTACTCTGAGATATCACCAGACACAATTAGAGGATAGGTGTGTGTGTGTGTGAGATGGGTAGGTTAAGGGGCAGTTTGTACAGTGTAAAATGCATTAAACCTATTGAAAGTCCATAAGTGTGTGTGTGTACCTCTGTCTGTTGCGGTGTTGTTTCTGATCGCATCTCTTAAATGTGTCAGGACGTCCATCAGCTCATCAAACGCTTCGTCAACATCCAGCTCCTCCCAGAAGAGCTTTGCTCGCTCTGAAACAAACAAGCATCTTCTGATCAATCATAATCATCATCATCATCATCATCATCATCATCACTATCATCACCATCTTCACCATCTTCATCAGAGACTGATGGAACGTTCCCTCAAGGTTATCTCAACGTTATGAGCAAACGTTCTTCCAGTAACATTAATAGAACGTTCGTTCAGCGTGATCTGGTGTTTAACAATGTTCTGTAAGGGTTAGCACAAAAACATTATTAATACATCGATCATGGAACGTTTAGTTGGACGTTCTTCGTTTCGAGAACATTCTAAAGTAACGTTCCCATAATGTTTGAAGAATGATACAATGAGACACTAAACGTTCCGAGAACATTCTAAAGGAACGTTCCCATAATGTTTGAAGAATGATACAATGAGAGACGTTCCGAGAACATTCTAAAGTAACGTTCCTATAATGTTTAAAGAATGATACAATGAGACGCTAAACGTTCCGAGAACATTCAAAAGTAACGTTCCCATAGTGTTTGAAGAATGATACAATGAGACGCTAAACGTTCCGAGAACATTCTAAAGTAACGTTCCCATAATGTTTGAAGAATGATACAATGAGACACCAAACGTTCCGAGAACATTCTAAAGGAACCTTCCCATAATGTTTGAAGAATGATACAATGAGACACCAAACGTTCCGAGAACATTCTAAAGGAACCTTCCCATAATGTTTGAAGAACGATACAATGAGACACTAAACGTTCCGAGAAAATTCTAAAGTAACGTTCCCATAATGTTTGAAGAATGATACAATGAGACGCTAAACGTTCCGAGAAAATTCTAAAGTAACGTTCCCATAATGTTTGAAGAATGATACAATGAGACACCAAACGTTCCGAGAACATTCTAAAGTAACCTTCCCATAATGTTTGAAGAATGATACAATGACACGCTAAACGTTCCGAGAACATTCTAAAGGAACCTTCCCATAATGTTTGAAGAATGATACAATGAGACACCAAATGTTCCGAGAACATTCTAAAGTAACGTTCCCATAATGTTTGAAGAATGATACAATGAGACACTAAACGTTCCGAGAACATTCTAAAGTAACCTTCCCATAATGTTTGAAGAATGATACAATGACACGCTAAACGTTCCGAGAACATTCTAAAGGAACCTTCCCATAATGTTTGAAGAATGATACAATGAGACACCAAATGTTCCGAGAACATTCTAAAGTAACGTTCCTATAATGTTTGAAGAATGATACAATGAGACGCTAAACGTTCCGAGAACATTCTAAAGTAACCTTCCCATAATGTTTGAAGAATGATACAATGACACGCTAAACGTTCCGAGAACATTCTAAAGTAACCTTCCCATAATGTTTGAAGAATGATACAATGACACGCTAAACGTTCCGAGAACATTCTAAAGTAACCTTCCCATAATGTTTGAAGAATGATACAATGACACGCTAAACGTTCCGAGAACATTCTAAAGTAACCTTCCCATAATGTTTGAAGAATGATACAATGAGACGCTAAACGTTCCGAGAACATTCTAAAGTAACGTTCCCATAATGTTTGAAGAATGATACAATGACACGCTAAACGTTCCGAGAACATTCTAAAGTAACCTTCCCATAATGTTTGAAGAATGATACAATGACACGCTAAACGTTCCGAGAACATTCTAAAGTAACCTTCCCATAATGTTTGAAGAATGATACAATGAGACGCTAAACGTTCCGAGAACATTCTAAAGTAACCTTCCCATAATGTTTGAAGAATGATACAATGACACGCTAAACGTTCCGAGAACATTCTAAAGGAACCTTCCCATAATGTTTGAAGAATGACCGTGATTGTTCGCTTACCGGTTTCACTCTCCATCATCATCATCATCATCATATCGATCGGTTCTGAGGCTCAGATCAGCTGATAATAGATCGATACACAAACAAACACTCAATACATAGAATTACTTCATGTCAACAACTCAACTCAACTCTATTATCTCACGAAACCGCAGAGTAGTAATAAATCATAATGTGCCAAAAGAATAAACATAATTGAAACGCTTAAAATCTGAATAAAACGCATTTCTTACTCAAAGACTTCATTAAAGTGAATGAAAGAGCGCGCCATCACCGAGGAATCATCCACATGTGATTCAGTCTGTTCGATCGAACCGAATCTCGAGTGAATCACTGAGAGAATCATCAACAACGCGACGTGTGACGCAAAGTTTACACCCTCACCGTACAGTAGTATTGAAATAAAGGCTTTTTATTACATCCTCGGAGTCTTTTGCTTGAATGATGGCACGCATGTGTTGTTGAATCAGTTCAGAGACAGTGTCCGAAAGAACCGACTCACTGAAGAACCGGTCTTTCCGAATGTTTTGGTTCCAGTAAGAGTCAAAAGCAATCGATCAGATCATCGATATCGCACAGTTAGTGTTTTTCTGTATATTGTATTACTAATTATGCTATCGTTGGGTCATATTGCTGGTTCTGTGATGTTTCTGTGTAATATAACGTGTTAAACGAGCTCATCGTCCATCAGTGATTCGGTGCTCGTCTATAGATGTCTGTCTCTCTCTCTCTCTCGCTCTCTCTCTCTCTCTCTCTCTCTCTCTCTCTCTCTCTCTCTCTCTCTCTCTCTCTCTCTCTCTCTCTCTCTCTCTCTCTCTCTCTCTCTCTCTCTCTCTCTCTCTCGCTCGCTCGCTCGCTCGCTCGCGCGCGCGTGTGGTAAACAGATATGTGTAAACAAGCATGACATGCACATGTATATAACATCACGTGACGCAGTTGTGTATGTTATGTATCTATCATGCGGTGCACTTCCGGTGAGGTTTTGTAACAATGATTGTGCGGTTATTCTAGACACACACACACACACACACACACACACACACTCTCCCTCTCTCCTACAGAAAGACTGACTGATCACTGCAGCGGATCCGATTTTTACAGTAAGATCATCATGCTGTGTGTGTGTGTGTGTGTGTGTGTGTGTGTGTGTGTGTGTGTGTGTGTGTGTGTGTGTGTGTGTGTGTGTGTGTGAAAGAGAGAGAGAGTCACTGTGTGTGTGTGTGTGTGAGAGAGAGAGAGAGAGAGAGAGAGAGTGTGAGAGTGTGTGTGCATGTGTTATAATTTGTTATATATATATTTTTAAATAGTTCATGTTTTCCCACCCAATGTTTTATTAACGTGTGTGTGTGTGTGTGTGTGTGTGTGTGTGTGTGTGTGTGTGTGTGTGTGTGTGAGAGAGAGAGATTGTTATAATTTATTTATTTTTAAAAGCAGAGCTGGCCAAACTACACAACACTTCATTACTGCAGTAAAAGTACAGAAGTATTTGTTTTCAGAAGTACTTCAGTATCAAAAGTAAATGTCCTTCTTTATGTCGCCGCATTATTGTATTATAGTTGTATAAATGCACATTATGCCATCATGGTTTAAGCCAGTCAGTGACGCTCCATCTGACACACTAGCAGACGACTAACTTAAACTCATTTAAATACTTGTAGAAAAGTTACAAAGCTGCTGTCACTTTAAGGCCGAATGCACGGATCCAATACACTGATACACATCTGATATTCTCACACTGTTCACCTTCACTGAAGACAGAATCAACTTTGTTTATGTCAATCCTCCACTAAATGAGGATTTGGACATCCGTCTTCTTCCATTTTGCTCTAAACTATAAATCAGTGTTTAATAAATGCTGTGAAATCATTGAACTTCACGAGACTCTACAAGAGTGATTCCTGAAAGGCTTTCTGCAAAAACCCAAACACCTTTTAAAGAAGAAAAAAATCATCATGACTTTCAAAGCTGCGACAGAAACGACTTTCCACTTCGAGGACCTTGATAGAAATGTAGTGGAGTAAAGAGGACGATATTTGTCTTTCAGATGGAGTGAAGTTAAAGTCAGAAGATTACAGAAAGAATAATACTCCAGTAAAGCACAGAGACTCAAACAGTGAACTTCAGTACAGGACTCGAGGAGATGAGCTGAGGGACGGTCCGGATCTGATAAAATACGTATATATAATAAATATATATTTCCCCACCCAATATTTTATTAACATACATATGTTGTGTGTGTGTGACCGTGTGTGTGTGTGTGTGTGTGTTTGTGTAACCGTATTTTTGTGTGTTAGTAACCGTATTTGTGTGTGTGTAACCGTGTGTGTGTTTGTGTAACCGTATTTGTGTGTGTGTGTAACTGTGTGTGTGTGTGTAACCGTGTGTGTCTGTTTGTGTGTAACCGTGTGTGTGTTTGTGTGTAACCGTGTGTGTATGTATGTGTGTTTGTGTGTAACCATGTGTGTGTGTGTGTGTGTGTGTGTGTGTGTGTGTGTGTAACCATGTGTGTGTGTGTGTGTGTGTAACCATGTGTGTGTGTGTAACCATGTGTGTGTGTGTGTGTGTGTGTGTGTGTGTGCAGTGGCGGCGGTGCGGCGGGCGATCTCTGAGGCGCTGTGGGGTGTGTGTGCTGCCGACTCCATGTCGATGCCGGTCCACTGGTACTACAGCACCGCGGACATCAGCGCAGACTTCAGCGGCGGCATCACCGGCTTCAGGGCACCGCGCGACACACACCCGTCCAGCATCCTGCGCCTGTCTAACACAGGTGTGTGTGTGTGTGTGTGTGTGTGTGTGCGTGTGTGTGTGTGTGTCTGTGTGTGTGTGTGTGTGTGTGTGTGTGTGTGTGTGTGTGTGTGTGATGGGTAGGTTTAGGGGCAGTGTAAGGGGATAGAAAATACGGTTTGTACAGTATAAAAACCATTACGCCTATGAGTGTTTCCACAATTCACAATAACGTGTGTGTGTGTGTGTGTGTGTGTGTGTGTGCAGCTGGCAGTGGCCGTGGCTCGTCTGGAGCTCCTGTGGTGGGGAATGTGATTCTGCACGATAAGCTGAAGTTCTGGACGGATCCGCGGCGGTCGGTTCACTATCACCAAGGTAACGAACTTCCCAGAATCCTTCAGCTCCTCTGTCACAGCTAGACAAACGAGCACAGCAAGAGTTAACATCCGCATCTGTCAGAAATCTGAAAAACGCTTGAATATACACCGATCAGGCATTACATTATGACCAGTGAATAACACTGATGATCTCCATCACCTGTTAGTGGGTGGGATATATTCGGCAGCAAGTGAACATTTAGTCCTCAGAGTTGATGTGTGTGAAGCAGGAGAAATGGGCAAGCGTAAGGATTTGAGCGAGTTTGGCCAGATTGTGACGGCTAGACGACTGGGTCAGAGCATCTCCAAAACTGCAGCTCTTGTGGGCTGTTCCCGGTCTGCAGTGGTCAGTATCTATCAAAAGTGCTCCAAGGAAGGACCAGTGGAGAACCGGCCACAGGGTCATGGGCGGCCAAGGCTCATTGATGACCGTGGGGAGCGAAGGCTGGCCCGTGGGGTCCGATCAAACAGACGAGCTACTGGAGCTCAAACTGCTCCAGAAGTTAATGCTGGTTCTGATAGAAAGCTGTCAGAATACACAGAGCAGCTCAGTTTGAGGCGTATGGGGCGGCAAAGGGTGACCTCTGACCCCTGACCCCTGACCCCGCCGAAAGCACCAACAGTGGCACGTGTAATAATTATTTTGCCATTTCATTGGCCCATAATTCTCATAATTCGTGCTGTGTAACCGTGGCTCTCTTTAGGTCTTCTGGCGGGTCAGAACACTCTGAACACTCTCTGCGCTCTGAGGGCCGCTCGGGTTCTGTCCGCCGGGCCCTTCTCCAGCGCCGCCGACCCCGGGGCCCGAGCCGCGGTTCTGGCGGATTATGTGGAGTTCATGACGAGCCCCGGATCTCACGGAGACACGTACGCCGAGTCCTTCCACCGGAGCTTCTTCAGCGACTGGCAGGAGCTCCGGCCCTCGGCCCCGAGAGAGGTAAAGCGGATCGCCGTCAAGCCTTTATTCACACACCGCTTTTAGAACCACATCAAGAGGCAAAGTCATTTCATTTTTGCAAATTAAAGGGTTAGTTCACCCAAAACTGAAATGTCTGTCATTAACTCCTCTCCCTAATGTCGCTCCACACCCGTAAGACCTCCGTTCATCTTCACACACAGTTTAAGATATTTTATATTTAGTCCGAGAGCGTATGCAAGTGTATGCACACTATACTGTCCATGTCCAGAAAGGGAATAAAGTCCATATGAGACATCAGTGGGTTAATTAGAGTCTCTTGAAGCATCCAAAATACATTTGGGTCCAAAAATAACAAAAACTACGACTTTATTCAGCGTTGGCTTCTCTTCCACGTTTGTGTTCAATCCTCAAATAAAGATTCAAACGGTTATGAGTCAGTGAATCGATTCATGATTCGGATCGCGTGTCAAACTGCTGAACTCACGAGACATTGGCGATCCGAATCATGAATTGATTCGCTGATTTATAACCGTTCGCTATAGCGCTTTTACAATGCCGATTTGGACCCACTCACTTTAATCGTCTCTAATTCAGCACGTCTGTTCACCCCTAACCGAGAAACACTTACTATTAAACACGTTAGACGCTTTATTTCCACTTTTCTGATATTTCTAAATTTTTATTGAAAATAAACGCCTTTCCGATCTGATGTGTGATGGGAAAGGGAGTCGAGCGAGTGCGGCGAAAGGCGGATTCGAACCTCTGATCGATTAGCGTCTAAGCTTGACGTCATGCGTCTCTTACCGCTACTCTACAGCCACGGTGAATAACTCACTGATTTACGTTTTGTCTGGCCCAATCAATCGTTTAGTAAACGGCGGTATACTAGTGTTTACTGTAAATGGCATCTAACATTACTCCAGTAAAAACAATTCTGAAAGAGAGAGGACCCGCCCACTTTATACTGGCTTCTGACGCCCATGGTTTATAAAGTTAATTTAGTAATTAATGTTATCTGTATATTTAGTTGAATAACTCTGATCATAATGTTAGTGTCCCCAACTGAGCAAACCAAGCCAAAGGCGACCAAAGGAACCGAAACTCCATCAGGGCTTTAAATCGTATCATTATCAGACGGTGCTGACAAAAGTTAAGGATTGTGTGTTAATAGACTAAACATACAACTTTTGAGGCATGGTTGCCAATATATATCTCATGAAATGTATGGTTTTTCAGGCATTAACCCTTAATTGCGTGACTGTTTCGCCATTCCTACATATTGGGGTTCCCTTCTGGAGCTTGTAAGGGTTCAGTTAGAGCAGATGTTTTATCCCGTCATCATCTGTCCTCATCAGAGCTCGTTCAGCATCTGCTCATATTCGCCATCTCACGCATATTCTCCAAACTCATGTTCAACGTCTTCTAAATCAATATTTCCCTCTCTGACAGCTTCTTCAGCAGATCGTCATCAGTGGCTCTAATATCGGACTGTGTTCAGTTCTCGCTCTCTGCAGTAAATCTCTGAGATATTTCAAGTTTTGCCGATTATGGTTTAGTTTCCTGCCTGCAGTGACTATGAGTGTAACGGCACTTCATCATTGCGTATCATTCCACCTTGTGGAATAAAGCTGATATGCTCCTATTTCGTCATTATAGATTCATTTATCATAGTGCAGAAAACAAAAGCGTACTCTTACACACCCCGGGTCGTTAGCGACCCTATACAATTTTGACCAAAAACTAGCAGAAAAACAGGCGTTTAATTATAATTGAATTATTTTTTTCTTGTAATATTGTTTAAAGTAGATTGATTGAGGAATACTGAGAAAGGCTGATGTCTAACTTAAAAAAATGAAGGAGGAGGAGGAGGAGGAGGGTAATGACCCGAGCTATGCGGTTAAGGGTTAATGTGCCTTTAATCGCTCGTTGTTGCCGCCGCTCTGATGCCCATCTATGCTTGCACGACTTCTCGGCCTGTAATTGCTGCTCTTTTCCAGGGCTGGGCTGATAAACAATATAATAAATATCGAATCGCGATAACATGATGATTATTGTAATGTGAGCCTCCGTCTGCTCGGCAGGTTCTGGAGTTCGCGGAGCAGCGTTCCCGACGGATGCTAACCGCGCCGCGCGCTGACGGCCAGCTGAACGCCATTGGCTGTCTCCCCATGGCCATTCCCTTCGTGCTGCTGTCTGCCACAGCCAATGAGGAGGAAGCGGTGAGTCACGTGACCCCTCTCACAGCCAATCATAGTGTGGCGTGGTGCTCAGCGTGCAGGTGTGTGTGTGCAGGTGTGTGCGGTGGTGGAGTTGGTGAAGCTCACTCATCCTCACGCGCTGCTGCCGCCGCTGGTGTCTCTGTACGCTCACGCGCTCCACGCCGCGCTCAACGGCTCCTGCGTGCGTCAAGAAGCCGAGGCCGCCCTCCGGTCGCTGGACGCCTGGGACGCCTGCAGACCCTTCATACAGCGCGCAGAGAGGTACACACACACACACACACACATACACAAACAGTGTTAAACACACACACACACGCACACATACAGCGTTAAACACACACGCACACACACAGCATTAAACACACACAGCGTTAAACACACACACATACACACACACAGTGTTAAACACACACACACAGCGTTAAAAACACTCACACACACAAACTGCCACCTGCTCCTAAACCTACCCATCACACACATGGGTAGGTTTAGGGGCTGTGTGTGTGTGTGTGTGTGTGTGTGAGTGTGTGTGTGTGTGTGTGTGTGTGTGTGAGTGTGTGTGTGTGTGTGTGTGTGTGTGTGTGTGTGTGTGTGATGGGTAGGTTTAGGGGCAGTGTGTGTGTGTGTGTGTGTGTGTGTGTGTGTGTGTGTGATGGGTAGGTTTAGGGGCAGTGTGTGTGTGTGTGTGTGTGTTGGGTAGGTTTAGGGGCAGTGTGTGTGTGTGTGTGATGGGTAGGTTTAGGGGCAGTGTGTGTGTGTGTGTGTGTGTGTGTGTGTGTGTGTGTGTGTGTGTGTGTGTGTGTGTGTGTGTGTGTGTGTGTGATGGGTAGGTTTAGGGGCAGTGTGTGTGTGTGTGTGTGTGTGTGTGTGTGATGGGTAGGTTTAGGGGCAGTGTGTGTGTGTGTGTGTGTGTGTGTGTGTGTGTGTGTGTGTGTGTGATGGGTAGGTTTAGGGGCAGTGTGTGTTTGTGTGTGTGTGTGTGTGTGTGATGGGTAGGTTTAGGGGCAGTGTGTGTGTGTGTGTGTGTGTGAGATGGGTAGGTTTAGGGGCAGTGTGTGTGTGTGTGTGTGTGTGTGTGTGATGGGTAGGTTTAGGGGCAGTGTGTGTGTGTGTGTGTGTGTGTGTGATGGGTAGGTTTAGGGGCTGTGTGTGTGTGTGTGTGTGTGAGATGGGTAGGTTTAGGGGCAGTGTGTGTGTGTGTGTGTGTGTGTGTGTGTGTGTGTGATGGGTAGGTTTAGGGGCAGTGTGTGTGTGTGTGTGTGTGTGTGTGTGTGTGTGTGATGGGTAGGTTTAGGGGCAGTGTAAGGGGATAGAAAATACGGTTTGTACAGTATAAAAACCATTACGCCTATGGAGAGTTCCTGTAAACCACATAGACCAACATGTGTGTGTGTGTGTGTGTGTGTGTGTGTGAGTTTGTGTGTGTGTGTGTGTGTGTGTGAGTTTGTGTCTGTGTGTGTGTGTGTGATGGGTAGGTTTAGGGGCAGTGTGTGTGTGTGTGTGTGTGATGGGTAGGTTTAGGGGCAGTGTGTGTGTGTGATGGGTAGGTTGAGGGGCAGTGTGTGTGTGTGTGTGTGTGTGTGTGAGATGGGTAGGTTTAGGGGCAGTGTGTGTGTGTGTGTGTGTGTGTGTGATGGGTAGGTTTAGGGGCTGTGTGTGTGTGTGTGTGTGTGTGTGATGGGTAGGTTTAGGGGCTGTGTGTGTGTGTGTGTGTGTGATGGGTAGGTTTAGGGGCTGTGTGTGTGTGTGTGTGTGTGTGTGTGTGTGTGTGTGTGTGTGTGTGTGTGTGTGTGTGTGTGTGTGTGTGTGTGATGGGTAGGTTTAGGGGCTGTGTGTGTGTGTGTGTGTGTGTGTGTGATGGGTAGGTTTAGGGGCTGTGTGTGTGTGTGTGTGTGTGTGTGTGATGGGTAGGTTTAGGGGCTGTGTGTGTGTGTGTGTGTGTGTGTGTGTGTGTGTGTGTGTGTGTGTGTGTGTGTGTGTGTGTGTGTGATGGGTAGGTTTAGGGGCTGTGTGTGTGTGTGTGTGTGTGTGTGATGGGTAGGTTTAGGGGCTGTGTGTGTGTGTGTGTGTGTGTGTGTGTGTGTGATGGGTAGGTTTAGGGGCTGTGTGTGTGTGTGTGTGTGTGTGTGTGTGTGTGTGTGTGTGTGTGTGTGTGTGTGTGTGTGTGTGTGTGTGTGATGGGTAGGTTTAGGGGCTGTGTGTGTGTGTGTGTGTGTGTGTGATGGGTAGGTTTAGGGGCTGTGTGTGTGTGTGTGTGTGTGTGTGTGATGGGTAGGTTTAGGGGCTGTGTGTGTGTGTGTGTGTGTGTGTGTGATGGGTAGGTTTAGGGGCTGTGTGTGTGTGTGTGTGTGTGTGTGTGTGATGGGTAGGTTTAGGGGCAGTGTAAGGGGATAGAAAATACGGTTTGTACAGTATAAAAACCATTACGCCTATGGAGAGTCCCAACACTTCGCAAAAACAAACGTGTGTGTGTGTGTGTGTGTGTGTGTGTAATCTTCAGGTTTCCAGCCTCATCCGCCGAGCGTCTGAAGGTCCACCAGAGCGCTGTGGAGTCTCTCGGACTCGCCTGCTACACACAAGGTCAGTAAACCCTGAGCCCGGGCTCGTCATCGGGCAAACACACACACAACACTTCAACAAAACAGCTCAAAGCTTCGTTTCTCTTTAAATGTTTTATGAACTTTTTTAATAGATCTAATGAAACTGAACTAAATGTTATTTCAGTGAGAACATCATGAAAAGCGGCTTACATAAACGATGTGTTAGCTCCTGAAAATCTGATCGTGTTTATAGGAGTAGTTCAACCCAAGAATGTGATCATTTATTGTCACTCCAAACCTGATTGAGTTTATTTCTGTGTAAAATAAAAGAACATTTCTATTCAGTGGTAGCTAACCAGTGCTAACCAGAGTGGCTTGGATGCCAACATTCTTCAAAATCTCTTCTTTTGTGTTGGAAGAGAGACAGTCCTACAGGTGTGGAAGACATGAGGGAGTAAATGATGAGCATCCTAGCTCAACATCAGGGCTTTACCATCAAGGGCATCTCTGTGTGACAAAAGGGCAATATTACGTTTGTTGTATTTGCTGTGAATGTGATAATATCCATCATTATTTGGCCCTGTCCTCGTTTTATTTATTTACTCCGGTTTAAGGCCCTAAGCACAGCAAAAAGCCCTGAGCCAGAACCAACTACTGATGATGCTCCTCTGACTGAGTGTGTGTGTGTGTGTGTGTCCCACAGGAGCGCTGACGAGCCTCTTCTACCTGGCGTACTGCTTTCATGATGACGTGTCTGGGGGAATCCTGACCAACACCAACTGTGGAGGTTTGTGTCTCCATCTCTCGCTCTGCTGGTTCCTGAGTGTGTGTGTGTGTAACGCTGTGTGTGTGTGTGTGTGCAGGAGAGAACTGTAACCGCGGCGCGGCTCTTGGCGCTCTCCTCGGCGCCCGTGCGGCGTACACACACTCATCTGTGCCTCAGCAGTGGAAGGACGAACTACGGGACGCTCCGGAGACAATCTGTGCCATCCTGAGGGATCTGAAGAGCTCCACATCAGCCTGATGCTCACACACACACACACACACACGCACACACACACACACACACACATGGGTAATGTCCTCATATTTCACCCTTTCCTGTAATACCTGTGTCATACCCATGGCATTACACACATTTGTGTCCTCATATGTCACAAAAACATGCCCCCACACACACACACACACACACACACACACACACACGCATGCGCTGCTGGCACAGGAAGTGCTGCCCACAGATGAGGTTTTAAGCCTGACTTCCCCTCATCCGCCTCTCATGACCTACTTACATAATTCTCACATTAGAGTCTGATATAAAGATCATCAGAGGAATACATCACACACACACACACACACACACACACACACACACACACACACACACACACACACACACACTCGAGTTAGAGTCTGATATATAGATCATCAGAGGAATAAATCACACACACACACACACACACACACACACACACACACACACACACACACACACTCGAGTTAGAGTCTGATATATAGATCATCAGAGGAATACATCACACACACACACACACACTCGAGTTGGAGCTCGTGTTTCTGTGATCCGACATGTATTTAAAGATTATTAGGAATGTGTAAAAGATGTATGTAATGAGGTTAATAACGCATTTGAAATTATGAACATGCAAAAACAAAAGAGAACCCTCCAAATATTAAAAACTCCATGTTTGCCTTTTCTGTCAGCTTTATAAATTATGTATATTTTGCATATTAAAATAAAACCTGTCGTTTGCTGAATATTCTTGTCAGATACGTTTTAGTGATTGTTCCCTTATTTAAAACGTATCAAATAATTTCCTCATATTTTATGGTTTAATGTACAATTTTTTTTACCACATTATAGCAACGCCCTGACAACCACTCAGAACTCCATAGCAACGCCCTGACAACCACTCAGAACTCCATAGCAACGACCTGACAACCACTCAGAACTCCATAGCAACGACCTGACAACCACTCAGAACTAATAATAATAATAATAATACATTTTATTTGTATTGTACTTTACATTTGTCACAAATCTCAAAGTGCTACAGTTAAGATAATTTAAAAATGGGAGAATACTAATAGATTAATTAGCTAAAAGACAAAAGCTCTCCCAAAAAGAAACGTTTTAGAGGGTTAGTTCACCCAAAAATGAATATTCTGTCATTAACTCCTCTCCCTCATGTGGTCGGACACCCGTCAGACCTTCGCTCATCTTCAGAACACAGATGAAGATATTTTAGTGTAAAGCTGAGAAAGGCTTCAGATAGGCCTCCATTGGCATTCAGTCCATTCCCACTCACAAGACCCATAAAGGCCCTAAACACATCGACACACAGCCCATCTCACTACAGCGGCTGCACAATCCCTTTACAACGCCACGAGAATAGTTATTGTGCACAAAAATCTAAATAATGACTTTATCCGCCGAGTTCTTGTCTTCCGTGTCGGTCTCGCTCCTCCTCTTCTGGTCATGATCGGCGGATCGTCATATTCTCACGCATGCGGCGACTTCACGACAATAACTCGGGAAGAATAACTCAGAACTCCACAGCAACGGCCTGACAACCACTCAGAACTCCACAGCAATGGCCTGACAACCACACAGAACTCCATAGCAACGACCTGACAACCACTCAGAACTCCACAGCAACGACCTGACAACCACACAGAACTCCATAGCAACGACCTGACAACCACTCAGAACTCCACAGCAACGACCTGACAACCACTCAGAACTCCACAACAACGACCTGACAACCACTCAGAACTCCATAGCAACGACCTGACAACCACTCAGAACTCCACAGCAACGACCTGACAACCACTCAGAACTCCACAACAACGACCTGACAACCACTCAGAACTCCATAGCAACGACCTGACAACCACTCAGAACTCCACAGCAACGACCTGACAACCACTCAGAACTCCACAACAACGACCTGACAACCACTCAGAACTCAATAGGAACGACCTGACAACCACTCAGAACTCAATGGGAACGGCCTGACAACCACTCAGAAATCCATAGCAATGACCTGACAACCACACAGAACTCCACAGCAACGGCCTGACAACCACTCAGAACTCCACAGCAACGCCCTGACAACCACTCAGAACTCAATAGGAACGACCTGACAACCACTCAGAACTCCATAGCAACGACCTGACAACCACTCAGAACTCCATAGCAATGACCTGACAACCACTCAGAACTCCATAGCAATGACCTGACAACCACTCAGAACTCCATAGCAATGACCTGACAACCACTCAGAACTCCATAGCAACGACCTGTTCAGGAGTTAATGGGAGCAGTGTTGCAGACTGTGACGGTGAGTTTAGCAAGATTTCTGAGATGGTAGAACGATGTCTTGCAGAGTTTTTTGATATGGGCTTCGAAGCCGAGTTGTGGGTCAAGTCTTACACCTAGATTGGTGACCGTTGTGGAGAGGGGAATGTCCTGACCAGAGATAGTTACACCACCGATGGAGGAAAACGTGTTTGCTGTGGTGTGCCAACACGAACTGCCTCAGTTTTAGAGCTGTTTGACTGGAGGAAGTCTTCATCCACACCCTTATCTCCTCCAGACAGGCAGTGAGTGTTGATGATGGTGGTGAAACTGCAGAGGTGTGTGTTTCTGATTTCATGTGCAGCTGTGTGTCATCGGCATAGCAGTGAAATGAGACTCCACCGCGGCTAATGTCATGGCGGAGGGGGATGATGTAAATGATGAAGAGAATGTGCGCCAAGGACTGACCCCTGAGGGACCCCGCAGGTAACTGTGTGTTGTCGAGACCTTGCACCTCCAAGTGAAATGTACTCTGATCTGTTAGTGAGGTATGATTTAAACCAGTTTAGAGCAGTGCCAGAGAGTCCAATGGTTTGATCGAGGAAATCGAGGAGTATGAGGAGGGATGGTGAGCCTCCATCAGCTGTCATCCATAGGTCATTTATGACTCTAACCAGGGCTGTCTCAGTACTGTTTGCAGAACTCCATAGCAACGACCTGACAACCACTCAGAACTCCATAGCAACGACCTGACAACCACTCAGAACTCCATAGCAACATCCTGACAACCACTCAGAACTCCATAGCAACAACCTGACAACCACTCAGAACTCCACAGCAACGACCTGAGAACCACTCAGAACTCCATAGCAACGACCTGAGAACCACTCAGAACTCAATAGGAACGACCTGACAACCACTCAGAACTCCACAGCAACGACCTGACAACCACTCAGAACTCAATAGGAACGACCTGACAACCACTCAGAACTCCACAGCAACGACCTGACAACCACTCAGAACTCCACAGCAACGACCTGACAACCACTCAGAACTCCACAGCAACGACCTGACAGCCACTCAGAACTCCATAGCAACGACCTGACAACCACTCAGAACTCAATGGGAACGACCTGACAGTCACTCAGAACTCCATAGCAACGACCTGACAACCACTCAGAACTCAATGGGAACAACCTGACAACCACTCAGAACTCCACAGCAACGACCTGACAACCACTCAGAACTCCATAGCAATGACCTGACAACCACACAGAACTCCATAGCAACGACCTGACAACCACTCAGAACTCCACAGCAACGACCTGACAACCACTCAGAACTCCATAGCAACGACTTGACAGCCACTCAGAACTCCACAGCAACGACCTGACAACCACTCAGAACTCCACAGCAACGACCTGACAACCACTCAGAACTCCACAGCAACGACCTGACAACCACTCAGAACTCCATAGCAACGACCTGACAACCACTCAGAACTCCACAGCAACGACCTGACAACCACTCAGAACTCCACAGCAACGACCTGACAACCACTCAGAACTCCACAGCAACGACCTGACAACCACTCAGAACTCCACAGCAACGACCTGACAGCCACTCAGAACTCCATAGCAACGATCTGACAACCACTCAGAACTCAATAGGAACGACCTGACAGCCACTCAGAACTCCACAGCAACGACCTGACAACCACTCAGAACTCCACAGCAACGACCTGACAGCCACTCAGAACTCCATAGCAACGACCTGACAACCAATCAGAACTCCACAGCAACGACCTGACAGCCACTCAGAACTCCATAGCAACGACCTGACAACCACTCAGAACTCCACAGCAACGACCTGACAACCACTCAGAACTCCATAGCAATGACCTGAGAACCATTTAGAACTCAATGGGAACGACCTGACAGCCACTCAGAACTCCACAGCAACGGCCTGACAACCACTCAGAACTCCATAGCAACGACCTGACAACCACTCAGAACTCCACAGCAACGACCTGACAACCACTCAGAACTCCATAGCAATGACCTGAGAACCAATCAGAACTCAATAGGAACGACCTGACAACCACTCAGAACTCCACAGCAACGACCTGACAACCACTCAGAACTCCACAGCAACTACCTGACAACCACTCAGAACTCAATGGGAACGACCTGACAACCACTCAGAACTCCACAGCAACGACCTGACAACCACTCAGAACTCCACAGCAACGACCTGACAACCACTCAGAACTCCATAGCAATGACCTGACAACCACACAGAACACCACAGCAATGACCTGACAACCACTCAGAACTCAATGGGAACGACCTGACAACCACTCAGAACTCAATAGGAACGACCTGACAGCCACTCAGAACTCCACAGCAACGACCTGACAACCACTCAGAACTCCACAGCAACGACCTGACAACCACTCAGAACTCCACAGCAACGACCTGACAGCCACTCAGAACTCCATAGCAACGACCTGACAACCACTCAGAACTCAATGGGAACGACCTGACAGCCATTCAGAACTCCACAGCAACGACCTGACAACCACTCAGAACTCCATAGCAACAACCTGACAACCACTCAGAACTCAATAGCAATGACCTGACAACCACACAGAACTCCACAGCAACGGCCTGACAACCACTCAGAACTCCATAGCAACGACCTGACAACCACTCAGAACTCAATGGGAACGACCTGACAGCCATTCAGAACTCCACAGCAACGACCTGACAACCACTCAGAACTCCACAGCAACGACCTGACAACCACTCAGAACTCAATGGGAACGACCTGACAACCACTCAGAACTCCACAGCAACGACCTGACAGCCACTCAGAACTCCACAGCAACGACCTGACAACCACTCAGAACTCCACAGCAACGACCTGACAACCACTCAGAACTCCATAGCAATGACCTGACAACCACACAGAACTCCATAGCAACGACCTGACAACCACTCAGAACTCCACAGCAACGACCTGACAACCACTCAGAACTCCACAGCAACGACCTGACAGCCACTCAGAACTCCACAGCAACGACCTGACAGCCACTCAGAACTCCACAGCAACGACCTGACAACCACTCAGAACTCCACAGCAACGACCTGACAATCACTCAGAACTCCACAGCAACGACCTGACAACCACTCAGAACTCCACAGCAACGACCTGACAACCACTCAGAACTCAATAGGAACGGCCTGACAACCACTCAGAACTCCATAGCAATGACCTGACAACCACACAGAACTCCACAGCAACGACCTGACAACCACTCAGAACTCCATAGCAACGACCTGACAACCACTCAGAACTCAATAGGAACGACCTGACAACCACTCAGAACTCAATGGGAACGGCCTGACAACCACTCAGAACTCCACAGCAACGACCTGACAACCACTCAGAACTCCACAGCAACGACCTGACAACCACTCAGAACTCCATAGCAACGACCAGACAACCACTCAGAACTCCATAGCAACGACCTGACAACCACTCAGAACTCCATAGCAACGACCTGACAACCACTCAGAACTCCACAGCAACGACCTGACAACCACTCAGAACTCAATAGCAACGACCTGACAACCACTCAGAACTCAATAGCAACGACCTGACAACCACTCAGAACTCCATAACAATGACCTGACAACCACTCAGAACTCCATAGCAACGACCTGACAACCACTCAGAACTCCATAGCAACGACCTGACAGCTGTTCAGGAGTTATTGGGAGCAGTGTTGCAGACGGTGACGTCATCGAGCGTCAGATTAAAGGGCCCCTTCAGCGCTGAGAAGATGAATCTGTATTTAAACTGGGTCAGTGATGTTGTAGAAATGTGGAATTATTTTTGAATTTGGTGCCTTCTAGACTGAGAAAAGACAGAAAATGTGTTTTTGTCTCATGGGGATGAAAGACTACAATTCCCAGAATGCTTCGCTGCCCCATGAGGCCACGCCCACAGCCACCGCTCCTGGATTACTGTGACTGAGTCAGAGAACAGACACTACAGTTAAATCCTGAACGTGTGTGTTCAATATAACGATGGAGTCGCCGCGTGAGTCTCACCGCACTGACGATGACATTTACCCTCATCAATGAGCTGATGAGCTCTGGTGATGAGAGCTGAGGTACACACACTCGCGGCATACACTCACACGCGTGTTCAGTCTGGAGCGTTTACAGATCAGGCCTTTGGAAGCTTAATGTTCATAGAAATTAATTCGAGAAGTTAAAAGACTTCCATTGCTCAGCAAAGCTCCGTTAGCATGAGTGCCTGAGCCGAGCCGAGCTGTGAGTGTGATCTCCATCCCTCGTGTGTGT
>NC_090175.1:58441735-58496735 GCF_024679245.1 Pseudorasbora parva
TAAAGCTCTGGCTTATATCCGGCTCTCTCCTCCGGCTTATATCCCGCTCTCTCCTCCGGCTTATATCCCGCTCTCTCCTCCGGCTTATATCCGGCTCTCTCCTCCGGCTTATATCCGGCTCTCTCCTCCGGCTTATATCCCGCTCTCTCCTCCGGCTTATATCCCGCTCTCTCCTCCGGCTTATATCCCGCTCTCTCCTCCGGCTTATATCCCGCTCTCTCCTCCGGCTTATATCCCGCTCTCTCCTCCGGCTTATATCCGGCTCTCTCCTCCGGCTTATATCCCGCTCTCTCCTCCGGCTTATATCCGGCTCTCTCCTCCGGCTTATATCCGGCTCTCTCCTCCGGCTTATATCCGGCTCTCTCCTCCGGCTTATATCCGGCTCTCTCCTCCGGCTTATATCCGGCTCTCTCCTCCGGCTTATATCCCGCTCTCTCCTCCGGCTTATATCCGGCTCTCTCCTCCGGCTTATATACGGCTCTCTCCTCCGGCTTATATCCGGCTCTCTCCTCCGGCTTATATCCGGCTCTCTCCTCCGGCTTATATCCGGCTCTCTCCTCCGGCTTATATCCGGCTCTCTCCTCCGGCTTATATACGGCTCTCTCCTCCGGCTTATATCCGGCTCTCTCCTCCGGCTTATATCCGGCTCTCCTCCGTCTTATATCCGGCTCTCTCCTCCGGCTTATATCCGGCTCTCTCCTCCGGCTTATATCCGGCTCTCTCCTCCGGCTTATATCCGGCTCTCTCCTCCGGCTTATATCCGGCTCTCTCCTCCGGCTTATATACGGCTCTCTCCTCCGGCTTATATCCGGCTCTCTCCTCCGGCTTATATCCGGCTCTCTCCTCCGGCTTATATCCGGCTCTCTCCTCCGGCTTATATCCGGCTCTCTCCTCCGGCTTATATCCCGCTCTCTCCTCCGGCTTATATTCGGCTCTCTCCTCCGGCTTATATCCGGCTCTCCTCCGTCTTATATCCGGCTCTCCTCCGGCTTATATCCGGCTCTCCTCTGGCTTATATCCGGCTCTCCATCCCACAGAAACTCTGCCTCCCAGTCTGTCCTCCTCCTACGGATGTTTGTACAAGAATGGCGGCTGCGAACACTTCTGTGTGGAGATCAGCGGCTCAACTCATCACTGCGAATGTGCTCCGGGATACACACTGAGCACAGACAAGCACAACTGCACGCGTCAGGGTCCGTCTCTCTCACACTTACACTTACACACACACACACTTACACACACACACACACACACACACACACACACACACACACACACACACACACACACTCACTCACCTTTGATTCCACACAAACACTCAGACCAATCCAGTGTGAGTGTTTGAGTGAGTGAGTGAGTGTGTGTGTGTGTGTGTGTGTGTGAGAGAGGTCATGTAAACCAGTGCTGTTTCTCAGGAGGTTTCCCGTGTGGCCAGCCCCTGCAGTCCGAGGGATTCAGTCCGAGGATTGTGAAGGGTGACACGTGTCTTAAAGGACAGTGTCCATGGCAGGTGAGGAATCATCCACTCACACACACACACACACACACACACACGCTTTTCAATAGATAGCGTGCACTTCTTAAAGGGGCCGCGATAAACTCCTAATTCTTCATATAAACTGTGCCCTGTTCTGAACTAAACTGCCAAAGTAAAAATGCCCTTAATATATATTCTTAAAATGAGAGAAATCTCTACTTATTTTGAATTTTTAAGCTTGGGTTTAAGAGACATGAACAAGTTCTTTGAAAAACATCTGGGACCTTTGACACATGTCTAGTCTTCATTCTCTGTGTATGGTTTTACTAATAATAAACGTACATTTGCGTAAAGAATGCATATTTGTCCATACCCATGTTGATTAGAGTATTAAAAACTTGAAACATTAATTTAAGGTACATTTAGAACTGAGTTAACTCATGACAATCATGCAAATAACTGAGAGTTAACTAAAGACAATCATGTGATTAACTGAGAGTTAACTAATGACAATCATGTGATTAACTGAGAGTTAACTAATGACAATCATGTGATTAACTGAGAGTTAACTAATGACAATCATGTGATTAACTGAGAGTTAACTAATGACAATCATGTGATTAACTGAGAGTTAACTAATGACAATCATGTGATTAACTGAGAGTTAACTAATGACAATCATGTGATTAACTGAGAGTTAACTAAAGACAATCATGTGATTAACTGAGAGTTAACTAAAGACAATCATGTGATTAACTGAGAGTTAACTAATGACAATCATGTGATTAACTGAGAGTTAACTAAAGACAATCATGTGATTAACTGAGAGTTAACTAAAGACAATCATGTGATTAACTGAGAGTTAACTAAAGACAATCATGCAAATAACTGAGAGTTAACTAATGACAATCATGTGATTAACTGAGAGTTAACTAAAGACAATCATGTGATTAACTGAGAGTTAACTAAAGACAATCATGTGATTAACTGAGAGTTAACTAAAGACAATCATGCAAATAACTGAGAGTTAACTAATGACAATCATGTGATTAACTGAGAGTTAACTAAAGACAATCATGTGATTAACTGAGAGTTAACTAATGACAATCATGTGATTAACTGAGAGTTAACTAAAGACAATCATGTGATTAACTGAGAGTTAACTAAAGACAATCATGTGATTAACTGAGAGTTAACTAAAGACAATCATGTGATTAACTGAGAGTTAACTAATGACAATCATGTGATTAACTGAGAGTTAACTAATGACAATCATGCAATTAATTTTGAGTGACAATCATGACAATCATGTGACTAATCAAGAGTTAACTCACAATAATCATGATTAATCGTGAGTTAACTCATGACAATCAAGCGATAAACTGCGAGTTAACTCATGACAACCATGTTATTAATCGCGAGTTATCTCATGACAATCATGCGATTAATCGCAAGTTATCTAATGACAATCATGTTATTAATCGCGAGTTATCTCATGACAATCACGCGATTAATCGCGAGCTATCTCATGACAAGCAAGTTATTAATCGCGGGTTAACTCATGACAATCATGCGATTAATCGTGAGTTATCTCATGACAATCAAGTTATTAATCGCGAGTTATCTCATGACAATCAAGTTATAAATCGCGGGTTAACTCATGACAAGCATGTTATTAATCACGAGTTAACTCATGAAAATCATGCGATTCATCGCGAGTTATCTCATGACAAGCAAGTTATTAATCGCGGGTTAACTCATGACAATCATGCGATTAATCGCAAGTTATCTCATGACAATCAAGTTATTAATCGCGAGTAATCCCATGACAATCGAGTTATAAATCGCGGGTTAACTCATGACAATCATGCGATTCATCGAGAGTTAACTCATGACAATCATGCGATTAATCGCGAGTTATCTCATGACAATCAAGTTATTAATCGCGGGTTAACTCATGACAGGCATGTTATTAATCACGAGTTAACTCATGACAATCATGTGATTAATCGCGAGTAATCCCATGACAATCAAGTTATTAATCGCGGGTTAACTCATGACAGCCAAGCGATTAACTGCAAGTTAACTCATGACAATCATTCAATTAATTGAGAGCTAACTCATGACAACCATGTGATTAATCGAGAGTTAACTAATGACAATCATGTGATTAATCGAGAGTCAACTAATGACAATCATGTGATTAATCGAGAGTTAACTCATGACAACCATGTGATTAATCGAGAGTTAACCAATGACAATCATGTGATTAATCGAGAGTTAACCCACGACAACCATGTGATTAATCGAGAGTTAACTCATGACAACCATGTGATTAATCGAGAGTTAACTCATGACAACCATGTGATTAATCGATAGCTAACTAATGACAACCATGTGATTAATCAAGAGTTAACTCATGACAACCATGTGATTAATCGAGAGTTAACTAATGACAACCATGTGATTAATCGAGAGTTAACTCATGACAACCATGTGATTAATCGATAGCTAACTAATGACAACCATGTGATTAATCAAGAGTTAACTAATGACAATCATGTGATTAATCGAGAGTTAACTAATGACAATCATGTGATTATCGTGAGTTAACCCATGACAATTATGCGATTAATCGCGAGTTATCTCATGACAATCATGCTATTAATCACGAATAAATGCTTTAATCGATTGACAGCCCTAGTTTAAATGTTTTATCTTAGTGTGAAGAACATTAATATCCTCCAGTGGAACGGAGCCATTGATGCTTTATTTGTGTGCATCTCCACAGGCTTTACTGAAGTACGCTGGGGAGTATAAGTGCGGTGGTGTTATTCTAGATTCACAATGGATTCTCACCGCGGCTCATTGTGTCTGGAACATGGATTCGACCGCCTTAGAAGTGATACTCGGTAAGAAACTATTATTTTTATAAAAGCTCCCACTTCTCCCATTTGACCTTTGTGATGCCATATGTGACCCCGGAGATCAACAACGGTCATAATCTCACAGGTTTATCTGTTATATTATTATAGGGGTCAAAATGATCCATTTTTCTTTTTTATGCCAAAAATCATTAGGATATCAAGATCATGTCCATGAGGATATTTAGTAAATGTCCTACCGTAAATATATCATAAATGTATTATTAGTAGTAATATGCATTGCTGAGGACTTCATCTGGACAACTTTAAAGGAGATTTTCTCAATATTTAGATTTATTTGCACCCTCAGATTCCAGATTTTCAGGGTCATCTTCTTGTGCCGTATATCGAGATAATCGCTTCACAAACAAGAACAGATGTGGGCGGGGCTTGATTGTGTCTGTGGGGAACTGATTGGCTGATCTCATGTGAGTGACAGGTTGATTTGGGGGTAACGCATTACAGGTAACTAGAGTTACGTAATCAGATTACTTTTTCGAGTAACTAGAGCTACGTAATCAGATTACTTTTTCAAGTAACTAGAGCTACATAATCAGATTACTTTTTCAAGTAACTAGTAAAGTAATGCATTACTTTTAAAATTTACAGCAAAATATCTGAGTTACTTTTTCAAATAAGTAACACAAGTCACTTTGTTTGTACATTTATTGACTGACGGCTCTCGTGTCCCAATATTGAGAAAAATCAGAAGTGCAAAGGCATTGTGTGTAAACTAATCAGATTCAGTGTTCCTCAGCATGAATAAAAACAGTGAAATGCTAAATTAGAATACTATGCAAACCAAATAGCTAAAAAAAGGTATTTAACCTCACTTTATTTACCAATGTACTTGCTGCTGGCCTTGATGATTTAGTTAAACCACAAGAAAAAATGACTTTTTTGTTCTTGATTTTGTGTTTTTATTCCTGAAGTAAGAGTGTACTGAAGTAAGTCATTTTGTCTGGCTCAATCAATCGTTTAGTAAACGGCGGTTTATTTGTATTTAATGTAAATATGGCATCTAAAAAAATTCTGAGAGGACTGCACCAACTTTTTATTGGCTTCCGACGCCCATGGAGTAACGCAATGGAGTTTTACTTTTCAAAGTAACTTTCCCGAACACTGCTGTTGACTCATCAATCAATCAATCAATCAATCAATCAATCAATCAATCAATCAATCAATCAATCAATCAGTCATCTTTATTTCTATCGCTCTTCTCCAGCGCCGATTGTGTCAGAGCAGCTTCTCAGTGTTAAACAGGACAATACTGCAGCAGAATTAGATTGGGCTGTACAGTCGTTCTGGAGTAAACAGTGATGTTATCAGCTTATTTTAATTTATCAGAGAGAGACAATGTTGGCAGATCAGTATTATAGTTTATAGAATTAAATAAGACCTCATTAATTGATTTTATTTGTATATTTAGTTGAATAACTTTGATCATAATGTTAGTGTCCCCAACTGAGCAAGCCAAGCCAAAGGCGACCAAAGGCCAATGGGGTGAGAGAAATAATCTTGTTTCATGTATTTTTCTCACCCCATTGGCAGATCATTTTGCCTGTTTTAAGCAAAAACTCATTTTGATTTTATTTTTTACAAAAACAATGAAAAATTGGTAATTTTCCTCATCTAGTAAATGTCTCTTGATTTAAGAATTTTTAGATATTTAGTGTACAAAAATACTAAATTAGAAGAGCATTTTTTGCAGTGAAAGTAAGTGTTGACAGATCTGATCTTTCCTGCAGGTGAACACATCCTTAATGACCCCGAAGGGACCGAGCAGGAGAGGAACGTGTCTGAAGTGTTCATTCACCCGCAGTATAACCACTCCAGCACCGACAGCGATATCGCGCTGCTGCGTCTGGGCAGCCGCTTCACGCTCGACCCCTTCGCCCTCCCGGTGTGCCTTCCTCCGGCCACCGGCTCGTTCCTCCGCACGCTCGGGGCCGTCCGCATGTCCACGGTGAGCGGCTGGGGTCGGCTGGCCCAATCGGGCCCGGTGTCGCCGGTGCTCCAGAAGCTGGATGTGCCGCGGGTCCCGCTGGAGGAGTGCCGGGCGCGCTCCGGGCTCGCGGTGAGCCGGAACATGCTCTGCGCCGGATTCCTCCGCGGGGGACGGGACTCCTGCCAGGGGGACAGTGGCGGCCCGTTGGTCACCCAGTACCGGAACACCTGGTTCCTCACCGGGATCGTGAGCTGGGGCAAAGGCTGCGCGAGCGCCGGAGTCTACGGCATCTACACGCGCGTGTCCGTCTTCCTGGAGTGGATTAATAACACTATGGCCAGCGCGTGAATACGACATGATTGTGTTGCTTAAAGGGTTAGTTCAGCCAAAAATGTAAAATGCTTACTCAGTATTTTTGTCTTGTTTCGAGTCCAAACATCTAAAAATTCTGAAAACAAGAAGTATTTACTACACAGTAAAAAACGTTGGGTTATTTTTTTAACCCAACCGTTGGGTTACACATATTGGGTCAATATGTTGGGTTATTTTGCAAAACGTTGGGTTATTTTAACATCGTTGGGTTATTTTTAGTAATAACCCGGCCGTTGGGTTAAATACGGTTTCCCCAGTGACGGTTCAAATTTTAACGGCAAACTGTCCAGCTACTGCCAACAGAAGACGCTGCTGCAGCCTGATTATGAAATGAAAGGTAAGACATGTCATTTTTTTATGAATACAACTCTTATAACATTATGTATTGTGTACTGAAACGTTGAATATAGTCGAAAACTGAATTTTATTTAAAAAAATCCCGTTAATGCTCTGGAAAAATAAACCATAGCTATCCCAGTTAGCTCGCTAGCAGTAATAAAGTAAAAACATTATTCTAGTGTACCTATTTAGAAACTTAATACGGCGATAAAGAAAGTAAGTAACTTATGCCTAGTCTGAAATCACTATCTAATGCTGCGCGGAGCATTATCAGCTCGGCCCGTGCAGCGCGAGCTCAGACCCGGTCACACGACACCACAGCAGCGCTGTGAGATTCAGGGAGAAGCGTTTGAATTCGCCGAATATCCAACAGTATAACTTACTACTCTAAATATCTGTTGTGAGATGAATGAGTGCAGATATTCACAACAGCATTGACGCAGAAAACTGAAATATTGTGCTAACAATTGTAACGTTAGTTCACGACAGTTAGAATGTTTTCCAACCCACAAATTACCTAGTTGTACCGTAGTAAGTTAACACAAACTGCAACTATGATAATTTGGCAGAAATGTGGTAGGCCTATATTCATAATGAATGTTGTCATATGAATATATATTATGCATGTTACTATTAAACGTATTACAGGAGTAGCTAAATCATACAACTAAAGTACGTTTTCTTATGAAGCTATGACAGTTTTTGCCTTTATTTTAAATATGTTGTACTAAATGTGTTATATACCTGTGTTGTAGACCAATGGATTCATTTAGGAAGCAATAGAACAGTTGAACCTCTGCCATTTAATTAAAGGTGAGTACGATATTGAAACAAGTTGTACACAATTATTTTTTAAAGACTTATACTTTTCTGGTTATTTTCCCCTGCTTCATTCTAATGCAGAGGAAGGATTGGGTCTCAGTGGTTCTCGACTCCTGGTCCTGGAGTATCACCAATAGTACACAAGTTCGATGTCTTCCTTATCTGACGCACATTTCCGGGTTTGGAGTCTCTACTAACAAGTTGGTAAGTTGAATAACATTAGATAGGCCAATGTGCAGTGCAGGGGCTACTACAGAATCAGGTTGTTTGGGAAACAACCAGTTTATTATTATTTTTTTCAGCTGTCTTCTCTCATTTTCATACAGTATGTTTTAATTTCAATAAGTTGTTTTGGTTGTGTCCAAGTGCATATGAAATCAGGTCCACACATTTGGTAGGTGAAAACTGTTTTTTTCTCTTTTTCTGTTAACTTGTCTTTCAAAGATGATCATGGAGAAATTGCCTTTAAAACCTTTCCTGCCTTCCTGCCATCATCGCCATACCTCACAAATGGACAACATGGTGTGTCCAACATATGCTGAAATGAAGAGAAGCTTAATTACATTCACCCATCAGCCTGTAAGTAAAAGCAACACTATCAAATTAGCTTTGATAAAGTGCATCCATTTATTATTTCCTTTAGTGATTTTGCTTGTTAATAGATTATCCAATAGTTCACCCAAAAAATATCCCATAATGTACTCACCCTCAAGTCATCCTAGGTGTATATGACATTCTTCTTTCAGGCGAACACAATCAGTTACTAATAAATGTCCTGACTAATCCAAGCATTATAATGGTCAAAATTTGAAGCCCAAAAAAGTGCATCCATCCATTATGAAAGTAATCCATACGGCTCCATGAGGTTAATAAGGGCCTTCTGAGGTGAACCGATGGGTTTTTGTAGAAAAAATATCCATATTTAAAACTTTATAGACTAAAATATCAAATTTTCGACGGACAGCCTTCCTTATTCAACTTACAAAGAAACTGTAACGCCTCTCGCAATTCAAAACGCTTACGCTACGTTCAACTTAATCGTCTCGGCATTTACGCTTTTTTACGCTACGTCCGACGTTATTCTCACAGCAGTTACGCTTTTTTCAGAAGTTGAAAACTTAAGGTGGTCCACTGGAAGCTAGATATTTTACTTTATAACGTGTTAAATATGGATATTTTTCTTACACAATCCCATCAATTCACTTCAATGGGTTCTTATTAATCTCCGGAGCCGTGTGAAGCACTTTTATAATGGATGGATGCATTTTTGCGCTTTAAATTATGGGCTTCCATTATAAAGCATTGAAGAGCCAGGATATTTATTAATATAACTCAGATTGTTTTTGTCTGAAAGAAGAATGTCATACACACCTAGGTTGGCTTGAGGGGGAGTAAATCATGGAGTCATTTTCATTTTTGGGTAAACTATCTCATGAATTACCCTCGTGTCGTTGTAAGACTTTCGTTGTTCTTTAAAACACAAATGTTGAAGAAATCTGCGAGGTTTCTGTCCCTCCATTGACGACCTACGCAACTACCACTTTAAGACCCAGGACAGACAGCATTAAAGTAATCCATGGGATTCAAGTGGTCTAACTTCAGTTTTATGAAGCGACACGAGTGCTTTTTGCAACAACAACACAAAAAAAAAACATAACGCAACAACATTTGCTCTCTTTTCAACACAACACGCATGCGTCTAGGGGCTCTCGTGAACATGTGTTGAGATTAATGTTTTGTAAATAAAGTGGTAAATTATGGTTAAGGGATAGAATATACGCTTGTCACTTCATAAAACTGAGGTTGAATTACTGGAGTCACATAGATTACATTAATATCTTTACTGCCTTTCTAGGCCTTTCTGTGTTCAGAAGATGAACCGAAGTCTTACGGGTTTGAAACAGCATGAGGATAAGTATGTTGATTGGTGAAAAATGAACAGCAGATGTAATAACTAATTAGTGACCATTTGTTTAATTCAGTAAAACACTGCTTCATTGTAACTTTTACGTAATTTAACACTGCTGATGTTGTCACAGTGCAAGCAAACTGAACTTTTTTTTATTCTTTTAAGGTTGGAACTAACATGGAGCATTAGCTGAACAGTGAGACAAGCCAGGATCCACATGACGATGCTTGGGGACAAAGAGACCTCGCTGATTTTTTTCATTTTCATTGTGGAGGCAGTTGAACAGAAGACCTTATTTCAAGCACTGGCTGTATGTTTCAGATTTTTTATTTATTTATGACATGAACTATCCAAAGACCTCTGCCCCATTTGGGAGATTTTGTAGCATGCAAACTTGAATATATATTTTGCTGCCTCATTAAAAACTTTGATTATCATAATTTGTATTTGTTTTGCTACTTAAGATATGTTAACAACACATAAAGGCATACAGTGTACAATGTAGATTTTTTAATAAAGTTGTTTATTTCTGGAAGAATTTAATATTATGAATTTGTGTATTCTGTCCATATTTGTATAGGTTTTTAATTTAATATTTGTTGTGTTCATTTTTAATTTTTGTTTTGTATGTACACCTTTTATGTATGTTTATAATTTATGTACATTTTTGTGTATTATGTGTGCTGTGTATTTTGAATTTAATATTTACACATTTATGTATATTTACAATAAATATTTACTCCCCAATATTTAGTTTGACATTTAAAATATATATTTTAAAGCACATGTATTGTTTTATACAAATAAAAAAATCTGTATTTGAAAACAATGGGTATTTTATTTATTAAAATAATGGCTTGAATAAAAATAAAAATTTAACTCAACTGTTGGGTTACTTTTAACCCAACTGTTTTGTAACCCAATGCATTGGGTTAAAATAACCCAACGTTGGGAAGGTGCTATACCAACCCACAGTTGGGTTACGTGTTGGGTTATTTTTAACCCAACGTTTTTAAGTGAGTAGACAAGCAAAAGTAATTGTGAGACCTTTTTAACAACTTAAACTCCAAGACCATTTTTTGGGATTTCCGCCTGGATTTGGCCGACCCAAATTGAAAAGCCTCCCACACACGCACACACACACACACACACACACACACACACACACACACACACACACACACACACACACACACACACACACACACACACACACACACACACACAGTGGTCTAGGTTCAAAATGTTGGTGTCATTTTACAGGAAACCCTTTAAAAGTCATAAACATGTAAGTATATGTTGTGTAAGCTGTTATAACGCCCCAAAAGTAGGCACTTTTTGATTTTTTTTTTGTACACTCATATTTGAAAGTGTAACTCCGGCCCTGTGTGCTCTAGGACCCTGCAGACAGTTTGGGCCTACTTTTGGGGCGTTATAACAGCTTACACAACATATACTTACAAGTTTTTGACTTTTAGCAGTGTTTTATGTAACTTTAAAGGGTTTCCTGTAAAATGACACCAACATTTTGAACCTAGACCACTGTATGTGTGTGTGTGTGTGTGTGTGTGTGTGTGTGTGTGTGTGTGTGTGTGTGTGTGTATGTGTGTGTGTGGGAGGCTTTTCATTTTGGGTCGGCCAGATCCAGGCGGAGATGGCACCGGAGTAGTTTAGTGTAAATACATTACTTTGTGTAAAACAAACGCCAGTCTCCAGAAAGAAGACTCTAAGCTTCCTAATGGAGCCACATATGAGCTCAGAGCTCCTCCACAATAGTTAATTAACATGGAAAGAATAAACATGACGATGACATCCCCGACCCTGTGCAGGTCCTCGGAGTTCTGTGCCAGCGCATGAATGCTTCAGGATTGTGTTGCTTAAAGGGTTAGTTTGGTAACGATTTTATAATAAGGGTGCACTAACATGCATTAGTTAAAGGGATAGTTCACTTTAAAACGGAGATTCTGTCCTCCTTTACTCTCCCTCAAGGTGTTTCAGACCTGTGTGAGTTTCTCTCTTCAGCTGAACACAAGGGGAGATGTTCTGAAGAATGTCAGTAACCGAACGGTTAACCATTGACTTCCATAGTGTTTTTTTCCTACTATGGCAGTCAATGGCTCCAGTGAACGTTCTTCAGAACATCTCCCCTTGTGTTCAGCTGAAGAGAGAAACTCACACAGGTCTGAACATCTGGAGGATGAGTAAAGGAGGACAGAATCTCCGTTTTAAAGTGAACCGTCCCTTTAACTAATGCACAGATAATCATGAGTTAATGTATTACTAACGGTGAACTAACCCATTTATTAATGATCATCAGCAACTAATGAAGATTCAACATGATTAAGAGATTAAGTAATTATTCAATTGTTATTAGTTAAATGTGTCATAATGTATTAATTCCTTAATGACATATTATATTAACTAATAATGTAAATGAATGTGTTAATTACCCTAAGGGGTCAAAGCCACGCGTTTCAGCTTCCAGTGTCTGCTTTAATGAATCATTAGCGGATGATTTATAAACGTTTCATTATGTTCTGACTTTACCTGTTGAGGCTCATCACTATTAACTCATTCAAACCCTTAACCTCAATTACACATGACTTAATCAATTAGTTAATAGTCCTGTGGCTTCATGATTGTGTTGCTTAAAGGTTCAGTTCACCCCAAAATGTAAAGGATCTGCACACACTGCAGAAAATGCTCTTCTTACTCAGTATTTCTGTCTTGTTTCCAGTCTAAATATCTAAAAATTCTTACATTAAGAAACATTTACTAGACAAGCAAAAGTAATTGTCTTGCTTTGGGGAAAATAACTCAAAATGAAGAGTTTTTGCTTAAAATAAGCAAGACAATTACTTTTGCTTGTCTAGTAAATGTTTCTTAATGTAACAATCTTTAGATGTTTGGACTAGAAACAAGACAGAAATACTGAGTAAGAAGAGCATTTACTGCAGTGTGTGTAAGTATATATAATAAACACTGGCAGAACATGATTAAGATTTGTATTATGCATTAAAAAAATAAATAATTTCCTGTGTTTGCTTCAAATGTTGTCCTGTGTGGTGTGGCTCGGTGAGGGGGGGGGGGGGGGGGGTGTATTTAGACATCCGACCTTTGAACCTGCAGCACAAGACGAACTACAGCTGGTCAACATGCGTCTCCTGTCCGAGCTTTCTGTCCTCTTCAGTCTTTACTGCTGCCATTCGGCTACAGGTAAACTAATGAGTGTTGTTAATGCCGTCTCGTGTGTGTGTGTGTGTGTGTGTGTGTGTGTGTGTGTGTGTGTGTGTGTGTCTGTGACATATGAGGACTCAAATGTGTATAATGCCATGGGTATGACACAGGTATTACAGGAGAGGGTGAAATATGAGGACATTACCCATGGCCCCACTTTACAAAAGGCTTATAAATCACACAGGAGGAGTTTTTATGAGAAAGTACAAATGCAGAATGTGTGTGTGTGTGTGTATGTGTGATGGGTAGGTTTAGGGGCTGTGTGTTTAGGGGCAGTGTGTGTGTGTGTGTGTGTGTGTGTGTGATGGGTAGGTTTAGGGGCTGTGTGTGTGTGTGTATGTGTGATGGGTAGGTTTAGGGGCAGTGTGTGTGTGTGTGTATGTGTGATGGGTAGGTTTAGGGGCTGTGTGTGTGTGTGTTTAGGGGCAGTGTGTGTGTATGTGTGATGGGTAGGTTTAGGGGCTGTGTGTGTGTGTGTTTAGGGGCAGTGTGTGTGTGTGATGGGTAGGTTTAGGGGCTGTGTGTGTGTGTGTGTGTGTGTGTGATGGGTAGGTTTAGGGGCTGTGTGTGTGTGTGTGTGTGTGTGTGTGTGTGTGTGTGATGGGTAGGTTTAGGGGCTGTGTGTGTGTGTGTGTGATGGGTAGGTTTAGGGGCTGTGTGTGTGTGTGTGTGTGTGTGTGTGTGTGTGTGAATGGGTAGGTTTAGGGGCTGTGTGTGTGTGTGTGTGTGTGTGTGTGATGGGTAGGTTTAGGGGCAGTGTAAGGGGACAGAACATACGGTTTGTACAGTATAAAAACCATTACGCCTATGGAATGTCCCCATATGTCACAAAACCAAACGTGTGTGTGTGCAGTGTTCGTGCGAAGGGACGGGGCTCATGAGGTTTTGACCCGGCTGAAGCGTGCGAACTCCGGCTGGTTTGAGGAGCTGAAGATGGGCAATCTGGAGCGAGAGTGTCTGGAGGAGAAGTGCTCGTATGAGGAGGCGCGGGAGGTGTTCGAGCACACCGAGGCCACGGTCAGAACACGAGTGCTCCTCACACACTCACTCACACTCGTCTACAGTCTCAATATCTAACCAGTCCTAAATCAAGATGCATTTAATGTGTGTGTATTCAAAACGAAGCTTCGAACCGTTATGAGTCAGTGAATCGACTCATGATTCGAACCGTTATGAGTCAGTGAATCGACTCATGATTCGAACCGTTATGAGTCAGTGAATTGACTCATGATTCGGATCACCAAAGTCTCAAACTCGATTTCAGCAGTTTGACTCGCGATCCGAATCATGAGTCGATTCACTGACTCATAACGGTTCGAAGCTTCGTTCTGAACACAAAATGATCTGCTAATGGGGTTTCCGAATAGAAATCAGAGATTATTTTTCTCACCCCATTGGCAGATCATTTCGCCTGTTTTAAGCAAAAACTCACTTCACTTAAGATTGTAATTTCACCAAAACAAGAAATAATATCTCCTGTCGTTTTACTGATCTAGTAAATGCATCTTGATTTAAGAATATTTAGATATTTGGACCGGAAACAAGACAAAATACTGAATAAGAAGAGCAGTGTTTGCAGTGCACTACATGTTTGAAGCATGTTAGCTCTAGTGTAATGTTTGAAATATTTGATAGATAATGATTTAGTCATAATGTGTTCTGGTGTTTATGTGGCATTGCGTCAGGAATACAGGCACAGATCTAACGAATGATGAGATGCCTTAATAAAGGCCCCTAATGTCTGATGTCTCCACACAGAATGAGTTCTGGAAGACCTACGATGGTGAGTGTTGAAGACTCGTGGCATAAACGAGCCGCTCTGCGAGATTAAGATGGATGTTTCTGTGCGTCTGTAGTGAAGGATCACTGCGCCTCGAACCCGTGTGTGAACGGCGGGCTGTGCTCCAGCCAGAACTCCGAGTCCTTCACGTGTCTGTGTGCGGCCGGCTTCAGCGGACGGACCTGTGAGCGCGGTGAGGAAAACCAGTCAGGCAAAACTCTTTACTACAACGCCAGAACGTTTAGAGCGTAGGTTACAGACTGAGCCTAGTTTGAGACCAGATGGATCCATTCATCATAGAGTTTCTTTTAAATCTTTATAGTGCAGTCAGTCAACACTAAGATTAACTCTATCCTCGCCATCCTCTGTAAGAGTACAGACCATCCTGATCAAAACACAGGAGAAGAAGAAGCAGAAACAAGCAGATGCAAAATGACACGATCACCAAATTAAACACACACACTGCACAAAATGCTCTTCTTACTCAGTATTTTTGTCTTGTTTCTAGTCTAAATATCTCACAATTCTTACATTAAAATGAAGAGAGTTTTTACTTAAAATAAGATAAATAATCTGCCAATGGGGGGAGAAAAATAATCTTGTTTTCTGTTTGAATTAAGATTATTTTTCTCACCCCATTGGCAGATTATTTATCTTATTTTAAGCAAAAACTCTCTTCATTTTGAGTTATTTTCCCCAAAACAAGACAATTACTTTTGCTTGTCTAGTAAATACTTCTTGTTTTAAGAGTTTTTAGATGTTTGGACTCGAAAGACAGAAATACTGAGTAAGAAGAGCATTTTTGCTGTGTCCATTTTAGCACAATTTTATATATTAACATATATTGCAAATAGCGTAAAATTGACCATATCTTAAAATGCACGTAATATACTTAAAGGGGTTTCAAAATAATACATTTAATGTGCGTTTTCTGCAGAGTGGGCCAGATCTTGATTTAAGAATGTTTTGTCCTGGAAGATAAGGCCGTAATATTGAGGAAGAACATGTTCTTGTAGATAATCAGCCGTGTCTAATGTTCTCTCTGTAAAGATTTATGCTTCAATAACTAAATACATGAAACTTTTCTGAAGAGAATTTGGCGTTCAAATGAAAACCTTAACGTCCGTGAAGTTCAAGAACAAACAAACTCGTGCCCGTCTCCGTCTGGTCAGAGATTAAAGCGGTGCCGGACTCCTGCCTGTACGAGAACGGCCACTGCGAGCACTTCTGCACGGAGGAGGGCGCTCGGAGGAACTGCTCCTGCGCTGACGGATACTTCTTAGGGTCAGACGGTCAGAAATGCCTGACACACGGTGAGAACATCACAGAACACACACACACACACACACACACACACACACTCACACTCAAAATCAGGACTCGCCCTCGTTCACACGGCCAAACATGCTCTTCTTACTGAAGGTTCTCGTCTTGTTTCTAGTCTAAATATTCTTAAATCGAGATGCATTAACTAGATCAGTAAAACAACATACTTTTTTTTTCTTGTTTTGTGAAAATTAAATTAAGAGTTTTTGCTTAAAACAGGCAAAATGATCTGCCAATGGGGTGAGAAAAATAATCTTATTTCTGATTGAAATCTGGTTTCTTGTTTCCGTCCCGAACAGAAATCAGATTATTTTTCTCCCCCCATTGGCAGATCATTTTGCCTGTTTTAAGATAAACTCCCTTATTTAGATTTAAATTTTAAAGTGTCTAATTTCCCCAAAACAAGACAATAATCTTTGCTTGTCTAGTAAAAGTTTATTAATGTAAGAATTTTTTGATATTTTGACTAGAAACAAGACAAAAATACTAAGAAAAGCACTTTTTGCCGTGTGGAGGAGTTGTTGCTCATCCTAACGGTGTGTGTGTGTGTGTGTGTGTGTGTGTGTGTGTGTGTGTGTGTGTGTGTGTGTGTGTGTGTGTGTGTGTGTGTGTGTGTGTGTGTGTGTGTGTTCAGAAGCGTTCCCGTGTGGGAAGATTCCTCTTCTTCAGGCTGGAGCTGCAGACTCAAACCCTGAGGCCGATCTCAGGGCACGAATCGTGGGAGGAGCCGAATGTCCCAAAGGTCACTGTCCATGGCAGGTACACACACAATACACACACACAATACACACACAATACACACACAATATATACACACAATACACACACAATATATACACACAATACACACACAAGGTACACACACACAATACACACACAATACACACACAATATACAAATAATACACACACAATACATACAAACACAATATACACACACACGCGATATATACACACAACAGGTCATTCTGGACTCTACCATCACACTGCAAAAAATGCTCTTCTTACTCAGTATTTCTGTCTTGTTTCTAAATATCTAAAAATTCAAACATTAAGAAACATTTACTAGACAAGTACAAATTATTGTCCTGTTTTGGGAAAAATAACTCAAAATGAAGAGAGTTTTTGCTTAAAATAAGATAAATAATCTTGTTTCAAGATTATTTTTCTCACCCCATTGGCAGATTATTTTGGTTATTTTGAGCAAAAACTCTCTTCATTTAGAGTTTTTTAAAATCTTGTTTTAATAATGTTTATATGTTTGGACTAGAAACAAGACAACATGCTAAATAAGAAAAGCATTTTAGCATTGCACTCATCTGTGTGTGTGTGTGTGTGATGGGTAGGTTTAGGGGCAGTGTGTGTGTGTGTGTGTGTGTGTGTGTGTGTGTGTGTGTGTGTGTGTGTGTGTGTGTGTGTGATGGGTAGGTTTAGGGGCAGTGTGTGTGTGTGTGTGTGTGTGTGTGTGTGATGGGTAGGTTTAGGGGCTGTGTGTGTGTGTGTGTGTGTGTGTGTGTGTGTGTGTGTGATGGGTAGGTTTAGGGGCAGTGTGTGTGTGTGTGTGTGTGTGTGTGTGTGTGTGTGTGTGTGTGTGATGGGTAGGTTTAGGGGCAGTGTGTGTGTGTGATGGGTAGGTTTAGGGGCAGTGTGTGTGTGTGTGTGATGGGTAGGTTTAGGGGCAGTGTGTGTGTGTGTGTGTGTTGGGTAGGTTTAGGGGCAGTGTGTGTGTGTGTGTTGGGTAGGTTTAGGGGCAGTGTAAGGGGATAGAATGTACAGTTTGTACAGTATAAAAACCGTTACGCCTATGAAAAGTCCCTACAATTCACAATAACCTTTTGTGTGTGTGTGTGTGTGTTTGTGTGTGTGTGTGTGTGTGTGTTGATGGACAGGTGCTGCTGAAGTACGGTCCTAAGGGCTTCTGTGGAGGTGTGATCTACAAGCCCACCTGGATCCTCACGGCCGCGCACTGCTTAGAAAAAATCAAGGTCAAGTTCCTCAGTATAGTCGCAGGTACGGTCGCTCTTTATTTAATGTTAAAGATGTTTTAAAAAATCATTTAGAGCTGCACTGAAAGCGACTATGGATAATTGTTTAGCCACTCTTAATATGTATTTTTAATAATGTTTAAATTGTGTAATATCTATGAATTTATTGTTTATCCATTTGTTTGCGAGTGCAGTGCGCCTGCAGAGACTCCGCCCACACGCTCTTCTGATTGGCTGTGATGTTTGATTGATTTGTGAGTGCAGTGCGCCTGCAGAGACTCCGCCCACACTCTCTTCTGATTGGCTGTGATGTTTGATTGATTTGTTTGCGAGTGCAGTGCGCCTGCAGAGAGACTCCGCCCACACGCTCTTCTGATTGGCTGTGATGTTTGATTGATTTGTTTGCGAGTGCAGTGCGCCTGCAGAGAGACTCCGCCCACACTCTCTTCTGATTGGCTGTGATGTTTGATTGATTTGTTTGCGAGTGCAGTGCGCCTGCAGAGACTCCGCCCACACTCTCTTCTGATTGGCTGTGATGTTTGATTGATTTGTTTGCGAGTGCAGTGCGCATGCAGAGAGACTCCGCCCACACGCTCTTCTGATTGGCTGTGATGTTTGATTGATTTGTTTGCGAGTGCAGTGCGCCTGCAGAGAGACTCCGCCCACACGCTCTTCTGATTGGCTGTGATGTTTGATTGATTTGTTTGCGAGTGCAGTGCGCATGCAGAGAGACTCCGCCCACACGCTCTTCTGATTGGCTGTGATGTTTGATTGATTTGTTTGCGAGTGCAGTGCGCCTGCAGAGAGACTCCGCCCACACGCTCTTCTGATTGGCTGTGATGTTTGATTGATTTGTTTGCGAGTGCAGTGCGCATGCAGAGAGACTCCGCCCACACGCTCTTCTGATTGGCTGTGATGTTTGATTGATTTGTTTGCGAGTGCAGTACAAAATATTGCAGCCTAAACAAACCCGCGTTGATGATGTCATGTGTATTAAGCAGAGAAAACACAAGTAATTGTTCTCATGTCATTCCAAAACCCACACCAGGCATTAATTTTACTCGCCCGACGAACAAGCGGATTTAAACGGCAATAACAAAAAATAACTTGCGAATCACCAAAATGCAAGAATGATCATTAGTTTAGTGTAAGTGGCGATCAATAGTGGATAATAGTGTAATATATAATGAACTGACATAACAAGGTGGCGTATGACAGCTCCATAAACCATTAATTCACATTAATCACTTACATTTTAGATGCGATATTGACTGTTTTTGTTCTATTTCAGCAGCGAAAATAGATCCAAACAGCAGAACCATAACATCTGACAGCAGCTGTGTGTGTGTGTGTGTGTGTGTGTGTGTGTGTGTGTGTGTGTGTGTGTGTTGCTGAATGATTCAGTGTTTGAATGACTCGTTTGAATGAATTGATTCAGTGACTCACTCATGAAGACTCACCTGCTGCCCCCTACTGGTGGTTTAGTTTCATGTTTAAACAAACTTTTCAACATTAAAGCGGTGGTTCCGTGTGTTTTTCTAGGCGTGGTTGTGTTTATGGGGCGCAGTATAACATGTCTTAATACTTCTTCTTTTTTAACGCTGTATTTTTCTTCTATCCTCCCTTTATTCCACACCTCTGTCTGTGCTTTGAACGGCTCGTCTGCTTCCTGCTTCCTGAAGCCCCTCCCTCCGAAAAACGCAATGGCCTTAGATTGGTCAGATGGCCAAATGTAGTTTCCTGTATTTTGATTGGCTGAAGCACAGGTTAAGGCCACGCCCCTTCCCATTACGGGCAGAAGTCACATCTGCAGAGACTAGCGAGGGTTTATGATGTCACCAACCCAGGAAGAAGCTCGTTGTAGTCCAAACCGGCCATTTTTGTAGGCAATAAACTGCCGTAACTTTAAAAGACAATATCTCCGTTTGCAGTGAACTTTCAGCGCTGTAAGGGTTAGTTCACCCAATAATGAAATGTCTGTCATTAACTCCTCTCCCTAATGTCGCTCCACACCCGTAAGACCTCCGCTCATCTTCACACACAGTTTAAGATATTTTATATTTAGTCCGAGAGCGTATGCAAGTGTATGCACACTATACTGTCCATGTCCAGAAAGGGAATAAAAACATCATCACAGTAGTCCATATGAGACATCAGTGGGTTAATTAGAGTCTCTTGAAGCATCCAAAATACATTTGGGTCCAAAAATAACAAAAACTACGACTTTATTCAGCATTAATAATAATAATAATAACAATTCATTACATTTATATAGCGCTTTTCAAGGCACTCAAAGCGCTTTACATTGAAGGGGGGAATCTCCTCAACCGCCACCAATGTGCAGCATCACCTGATGATGCGACGGCAGCCATATTGTGCCAGAACGCTCACCACACAGCAGCTGATTGGTGGAGAGGAGACCGAGTGATGAAGCCAATCAGGAGAGGGGGATCAATAGGAGGCCATGATGGACAGGGGCCAGTGGGCAAATTTGGGATTTTTAACGACCACAGAGAGTCGGGACCTCGGTTTAACGTCTCATCCGTAGGACTGTCTTCTCTTCCGCGTTTGTTTTCAATCCTCAAATAAAGATCAAATCAAACTGCTGAAAACACGTGACATTGGTGATCTGAATCATGAATAACATATTTTATATTTAGTCCAAGTGTATATATATAAAATATCTTAAACTATGTGTGAAGATGAGCGGAGGTCTTACGGGTGTGGAGCGACATTAGGGGGAGGAGTTAATGACAGACATTTCATTTCTGGCTGAACTAACCCTTTAAGATAATTACGATGATTGTTGATGAATGTTTATCTGTGTGCCTCAGGTGAGCATGACATTGAGGAGGTTGAAGGCACAGAGCAGGTCGTCCAGGTGGAGCAGATAATAATGCATCCGGATTACGTGTCGGAGACGGCGGATAACGACATCGCTCTCCTGCGTCTGAGTGAGCCCGTGATCTACGGCCCATACGCCGTGCCCATCTGCCTGCCTCTGCGAGAGACGGCGGAGCGCGAGCTTTGGGCCGTCAGCAAGCATACGGTGAGCGGATGGGGCAAACGCAGCGAGGAGGGCCCCACCTCACGCCTCCTGCGTAAACTACTGGTGCCACGCATCCGCACGCAGGAGTGCCTCGAAAGCAGCAACATATCCCTCACGAGCAACATGTTCTGTGCCGGATACATCGAGGGGAAGCAGGACTCGTGTAAAGGAGACAGCGGCGGGCCACTGGTGACCCGATTTAGGGACACCATCTTCCTGCTGGGAATCGTGAGCTGGGGCAAAGGCTGTGCCCGTCCGGGATCCTACGGGATATACACGCGGGTCTCCAACTACCTGCAGTGGATACACCAACAAACCGCCAACTCCACACACGTGAAGCATTAACGGGATAGCTCAACCAAAAATGAAAATGTGAGGTTTATCTGCACTGCAAAAAATGCTTGATTTCTGTCTTCGAGTCCAAACATCTAATTCTTAAAACAAGAAACATTTACTAGACAAGCAAAAGTAATTGTCTTGTTTTGGGGAAAATAACTCAAAATGAAGAGAGTTTTTGCTTAAAATAAGATAAATAATCTGCCAATGGGGTGAGAAAAATAATCTTAATTCAAACAGAAAACAAGATTATTTTGCTTAAGGCAAAGACTCTCTTAATTTTAGTTATTGTTTCACAAAACAAAACAATAATTTTTACTTGTCTAGTAAATTTTTTTAATGTAAGAATTTTTATATATTTTGAAATGAAACAAGTCAAAAATACTAAGAAAAGCATTTTTTGCAGTTTGCTGACCCCAGGGCATCAACATGTCGGTGTGTGTGTTTCTTCAGGAGAACACTAATGAAGATTTTAACTCAGCCGTTGCTGTGTGTCGCTCATATAATGATGAGAACGGGGAACGACTCTATGAGAGCAAAAACAAAACATGCTTAGACAACACACACACACACACACCCTGCTGCTCGTGACGACACACTGATGTCTTAAGACACGAACCCATCGGTTTCTGAGAGAAGCACAACAGTATTTGTGTTATTTTCCCTCATATCAGACGAATCTCATCTAGTGTTCCCATCCGCTATTACTGCCGTCTGATGAGGTCAGACTGGCGCGATCATAGATAGATATTATGTAGATTCCTCATTCGCCCGATCCGCAGAGGCACAAATGAGGCATCTATATATATATATTTATGATCGCGCCAGTTTGACCTCATCAGACGGCAGTAATGACGAATGGGAACACTAGATGAGATTCGTCTGATATGAGGGAAAAACAAAAAACAAATACTGTTGAAACAAATATTATATGAGCGGCACACAGCAACGGTTGAGTTACAATTCTTCATTTGTGTTCTCCTGAAGAAACACACACACCGACATGTTGATGCCCTGGGGTCAGCAGATCAACATCTAAATGTCATTTTTGGGTGAACTATCCCTTTAAAGATGTCTTCTGACATCTTTATCCTCTAGTTCATCACCTCATTAAATAAACAATCCAGTGAAATGAAAACGATCTGTGTTTATTGGGTTTATATGCATGTGTGTGTGTGTGTGAAGGTGAACAAATCAATCACATATGAGTGTGGGCGGAGTCTCTCTGCAGGCACACTGCACGTGCAAACAAATCAATCAAACATCACAGCCAATCAGAAGAGAGTGTGGGCGGAGTCTCTCTGCAGGCGCACTGCACTCGCAAACAAATCAATCAAACATCACAGCCAATCAGAAGAGCGTGTGGGCGGAGTCTCTTCAAATTTTATAAATTATAAATAATATTCAAATTTTTCAACATTAAATAAAGCACATAATAAGTACCTGAGATCGGGAGCGGTTTCAATAGGGCGACGCACGCCCTTATAAAGCGCTTTCAAGCGCCACCAGCTGGCCGTTTTCAGAAGAGAATTTGTTCATATTTACGAAAGTTTAATGAATGAGGCCCAGTGTGCGAACCTTCAATATCAACTTTGTTTGTAGGACAATATTGGGCAGGATGTGATTGTATTTACTTTTTTGAATTAAATACAGATTTTTTTAAAAAATTTAAATAGATTTTTTTTTTTTAAATACTGAGATTATACTTTACAATGCCATTCAGCCCAAAATACAGATAAACATATATATATATATATATTTATATTTGGCATTATATCGCACAGCTCTACTAGGCTTGCTTTTATGCAGAATTTCCCATTTTACTGTTAATACTGGTTGATAATGCTCTATGTGAGACTTAAAGTCTGCATAAAGTCGCCATATATACACGAGTGAAGCGCTTCACAAACAAGAACAAATGTGGGCGGGGCTTGATTGTGTCTGTGGAGAATTGATTGGATGGCTGAGGTTTGCTATATGGCCCCGCCCTCGTCATCAGAGAAGAGATGACGTTATTCTGACTCAAGATTATTAAAGGGTTCGTTCACCCAAAATGTTTAATTCTGTCATTAATCGCTCATGTGATTGGACACCCGTAGCTCTACAATCATTTTATGAAGACACCAGAATAGTTTTTGTGCGCAAAAACACTAAATAACACTTTATATAGTGATGGCCGATTTCAGAACAAAGCTTCGAACCGTTATGAGTCAGTGAATCAACTCATGATTCGGCACACGATCCGAATCATGAATCGATTCACTGACTCATAACGATCCGAATCATGAGTCGATTCACTGACTCATAACGGTTCGAATCATGAATCGATTCACTGACTCATAACGATCCGAATCATGAGTCGATTCACTGACTCATAACGGTTCGAATCATGAATCGATTCACTGACTCATAACGGTTCGAATCATGAGTCGATTCACTGACTCATAACGGTTCGAAGCTTTGTTCTGAAATCGGCCATCACTATATAAGTCGTTATTTAGTGTTTTCCCGCACTAACTCTATTCTGGCCTCTTCATCAATGATTGTAGAGCCGCTGTAGTGAGATGGGCTTTGTAACGACGTCTTTAGTGCCTTTATGGGTCTTGAGAGAGGAAATGACATTGGTGTCAATGAAGGCCTTTCTGAGCCATCGGATTTCAACACTAATATCTTCATCTGTGTGTGAAGATGGTCTGACGGGTTTCCAACAAGATGAGGAATTAATGACACAATTTACATTTTTGGCTGAACTAACCCTTTAACACAATAATGATGTGCATCGATAATCATAATACTGTAAATAATAACTATCCATTGTGACTCCCTGGTGACTGGTTGGTGTGTTTGGTCCAATAATCTGTTTGAGGCTCACACTATCACTAGCCCTTTGATCCCGATCCATCGATCGATAATCCCTCATCAGGATATTCTGGGAAGCTTTAACCACGCGCGTGTCCGCTGTCCGGTGAGGAACATGAACGCTCGTGTCCGTGTGTTGGTGTGTGTCCTGATCCTTCACGGATCCTGCGCCGGTAAGAATCGCGCTTATCTATATAGTCCGTGTGTTAAATAATTAGCGTATCAAATTACCTCGTTGTTTGCAGTGTTTCTTGACAAAGATGGCGCGAGCTCGGTGCTGCGGCGCGTGAGGCGCGCGAACACCTTCCTTGAGGAGATGAAGCGCGGGAATCTCGAGCGCGAGTGCATTGAGGAGATATGCGACTACGAGGAAGCGCGCGAAGTGTTTGAGGACGACGCGAAGACGGTATGATTAATCATAATTCATCTGCAATATTAGTACACATTTGGCCTATCATTTTAATTTAAATATTTGTTTTGTTTCTCTTTTGCAGAAAGACTTTTGGATGAGTTACTCCGGTGAGCAACGTGTCAAAATAAACATGGCAGCCATAGTTTCCTCAAAAACTGTACAGGCAATTATTACCTATAAATAATCTTACAGTAAATGAATAAGTCCTCTTCACTGAGAGAGAGGCTCTTTCTGGCATTGTTATTATTAGGCATGATACATCACCACAGTCTCATAAACTGATTTCATTTCTGGTACACTGCACTAAATGCTCTTCTTACTCAGTATTTTTGTCTTGTTTCTAGTCCAAACATCTAGAAATTCTTAAAACAAGAAGTATTTACTAGACAAGCAAAAGTAATTGTCTTGTTTTGGGAAAAAATAACTCAAAATGAAGAGAGTTTTTGCTTAAAATAAGATAAATAATCTGCCAATGGGGTGAGAAAAATAATCTTAATTCAAACCAAGGGTGTTGGAACCATTGTATGTGTGTGTGTGTGTGTGTGTGTGTGTGTGTGTGGGACAAGACCAATGATATTGGACCCACTCACTTTATCTCTAATTCAGCACGTCTGCTTACCTTGGCTACCCCTTAACCGAGAAGCTTAAGAAACGTATTATTAAACACATGTTTAACGCTTTATTTCCCCTTTTCTAATATTTCCTCTTTTTATTGAAAATAAATACCTTTCCGATCTGTGATGGGGTAAGGGAGTAGAGCGGGTGCGGCGAAAGGCGGATTCGAAACTATTCTCGATTTGTGTCAAAACTTGATGCCATGCGTCCCTAACCCCGACTCTATTGCCACGGTGAATAACTCAGTGATTTCTGTCATTTTGTCTGGCCCAATCAATCGTTTAGTAAACGGCACTTTCTCTATCTGGACACGGAGCATAATAAACATGCAGCTTGTTCATTATCATTATCTGTGAAGCTGTTGATTTCTGCAGTTAAATGAATATAGCCTTTTATTAGACTATTGGTATTGACTGGTTTGAGGTCTTTTTTGGTAAAGGAAAGGGAAATGGCCTAAAACGCACCATAATGCAGGAAATCACATCTATGAAATCATTTTTTTTTTCTGGTGGAGAACCCTGAACAATTCCCCCACCTATCATATTTTGCCTTAGCCGCTACTGACCCACACACTTTTTATTTGCTTCCGACGCCCATGATTCAAACAGAAAACAAGATTATTTTTCTCACCCCATTGGCAGATTATTTATCTTATTTTAAGCAGAAACTCTCTTCATTTAGAGTTATTTTCCACAAAACAAGACAATAATTTGTACTTGTCTAGCAAATGTTTCTTATTGTAAGAATTTTTTGTTATTTTGACTCGAAACAAGACAAACATACTGAGTAAGAAATGCATTTTTTGCCGTGTAATTACCAGAACTGCTGCTCTGGCTGATTTACACAACCGTATTTATTGACCTGAAGTTAAAGGTTCTGTTTGTTCAGTGTTTGACAGCAATATTAGCTTCGGCTCGAATCCGGCCCACACGCGTCTCTACCGGATGTGCCCTGACCCTATGTTGCTGCACTGCAAAAAATGCTTTTCTTACTCAGTATTTTTGTCCTGTTTTAAGTCCAAATATCTAAAAATTCTTACATTAAGAAACATTTACTACATAAGCAAAAATGTTGTCTTGTTTTGGGGGAAAATTACTCAAAAGCTAGTGAGTTTTTGCTTAAAATATGCAAAATAATCTGCCAGTGGATTAAGATTATTTTTCTCACCTTTTCTCATCTTATTTTAAACAAAAACTAAACTTAATTTTGAGTTATTGTTTCCCTAAACAAGACAAAACCTTTGCTTGTCTCTTGTTTTAAGAATGTTTAGATGTTTGCACTAGAAACAAGACAAAAATACTGAGTAAGAAGAGCATTTTTTGCAGTGTATTGGGTGAATTTTTTACCATTATAGCAAGCGGCAACCTCCCACCGCTTGCTATAATGGTAAAAAAAGTTTCTGTCGAAGCCGATACGGAAGTAATTTAAAGAGCAGTTCCTCGACTGGCCACTAGAGGACGGCTCCAGGTGTTAAAATTCCCAACTTTAGAGCAGAAAAAACATGTTTTCAGTCTGGGACAAACTGTGCTTTTGGTCTATACGGCTAATTTTGCCCTTCATGACGACTGTGAGGGGGGTGAATATTTTTTATAACTCATTCGTTTACGTTATATAAAGCCTTAAAGTAATGCATAATAGCCGTTTGTCTGCTGTCTGTTAGTCATCACGTCTCCTAAGCTCCGCCCACGTCTCATAAGCTCCGCCCACGTCTCCTAAGCACCTAAGCTCCCGCCTCTTCCCCATGTCCTGTTATCCACGCGATGATGCGCTATCGAGATGGCGACGGCTCGTCTCTACTTTACGCTTCAGATCGGCTCTTCAGAATCCTACAGCTATATTCTTCTACAGTCCATGGTTCACAATCACCATAAAAGTGAATTTAGCATATTATGTCCCCTTTAATGTCTGCTTGATTTTAAACATGTGATCACATCTGTAAACCAGCCAAGGAGCCGTGCTTGACCAATCCGTGCAGGAATAACGGCAGCTGTGTTTATCTGGCTAACACCTACTTCTGCATGTGTGCGGAGGGCTTCGAGGGCCAATACTGCCAGAAAGGTTTGTGAAGACTCGTGTGAAATAACCGTTCCTCTGAGCGGTCGTATGCCATGAGGATGTTTCTTTGGCAGGGTTCGAGGAGACGCTGAAGTGTCAGTATGTGAATGGAGGCTGTGAGCATTTCTGCGATGCTTCCGGAGCCAGACGCGTGTGCAGCTGTGCAGCGGGATACACTTTAGGAGCCGACGGGACGTCCTGTGCCGCTCAAGGTGGGAAGAGTCCTGCGTTTATGAATATGTGGATGAAGACAAAAACTTCAAATCTGTTCAAACTAGCAAGACTTAAAAAAGTGGCGTCTCATAGCCCCGCCTCCTCAATCCCTGTAGTTAATGCCCTCCTCTGGTCCTGATTGGCTGAGCGGCGTCTCTTAGCCCCGCCCCCTCACTTCCTGTAGTTAATGCCCTCCTCTGGTCCTGATTGGCTGAGCGGCGTCTCTTAGCCCCGCCCCCTCACTTCCTGTAGTTAATGCCCGCCTCTGGTCCTGATTGGCTGAGCGGCGTCTCTTAGCCCCGCCTCCTCAATCCCTGTAGTTAATGCCCTCCTCTGGTCCTGATTGGCTGAGCGGCGTCTCTTAGCCCCGCCCCCTCACTTCCTGTAGTTAATGCCCGCCTCTGGTCCTGATTGGCTGAGTGGCGTCTCTTAGCCCCGCCCCCTCACTCCCTGTCGTTAATGCCCTCCTCTGGTCCTGAGTGGCTGAGCGGCATCTCTTAGCCTCTCCCCCTCACTCCCTGTAGTTAATGCCCTCCTCTGGTCCTGATTGGCTGAGCAGCGTCTCTTAGCCCCGCCCCCTCACTCCCTGTCGTTAATGCCCTCCTCTGGTCCTGAGTGGCTGAGCGGCATCTCTTAGCCTCTCCCCCTCACTCCCTGTAGTTAATGCCCTCCTCTGGTCCTGATTGGCTGAGCGGCATCTCTTAGCCCCGCCCCCTCACTCCCTGTCGTTAATGCCCTCCTCTGGTCCTGAGTGGCTGAGCGGCATCTCTTAGCCTCTCCCCCTCACTCCCTGTAGTTAATGCCCTCCTCTGGTCCTGATTGGCTGAGCGGCGTCTCTTAGCCCCGCCCCCTCACTTCCTGTAGTTAATGCCCGCCTCTGGTCCTGATTGGCTGAGTGGCGTCTCTTAGCCCCGCCCCCTCACTCCCTGTCGTTAATGCCCTCCTCTGGTCCTGAGTGGCTGAGCGGCATCTCTTAGCCTCTCCCCCTCACTCCCTGTAGTTAATGCCCTCCTCTGGTCCTGATTGGCTGAGCAGCGTCTCTTAGCCCCGCCCCCTCACTCCCTGTCGTTAATGCCCTCCTCTGGTCCTGAGTGGCTGAGCGGCATCTCTTAGCCTCTCCCCCTCACTCCCTGTAGTTAATGCCCTCCTCTGGTCCTGATTGGCTGAGCGGCATCTCTTAGCCCCGCCCCCTCACTCCCTGTCGTTAATGCCCTCCTCTGGTCCTGAGTGGCTGAGCGGCATCTCTTAGCCTCTCCCCCTCACTCCCTGTAGTTAATGCCCTCCTCTGGTCCTGATTGGCTGAGCGGCATTTCTTAGCCCCGCCCCCTCACTCCTGTAGTCGTCTCTGAGACTGAAGTTTGGTTGGTGTTGTTCATGAGATGCTGAGATTGAGACGCTCCACGCCATCGCTACTCTTCCTGTCACTGCGTGTCAAAAGATTCAGATATGATGATGAGTGCTTGTTTTCTGACCAATCACAGCAGAGCAGCTCTCAGAGAGGAGGAGCTTAGAGAGCCTGAAGAGAAGAGCTGAAGCGTCAGTGGAGATTATGAGAATATTAAAGTGTGTTTGACCTCGGATGCATGAGATTATAGAAGAACATTAGAAACCTTTAAAACTGCTTATTAGGCACTTTAACTTATAAATCTGTGTTCTGTTGCAGTTGAATATCCATGTGGGAAGCCTCCGCTTCAGACACACCAGACTGTGGGAGGGCTCCACTGTCCCAGAGGACACTGTCCTTGGCAGGTAAAGAGTGTGTGTGTGTGTGTGTGTGTGTGTGGAGCGGCAGGTAAAGGTGAACTCTTCTCCGAGTCAAATAAATGATCCGATGATGTGTGTTTGTGTGTGTGTCTCCAGGCGCGGATCGATTATAACGGGGAGAGTGTGTGTGGAGCGGCCCTTCTGGAGCACAGCTGGGTCGTGACGGCGGCTCACTGCGTTCATCAGAAGGACATGAAGCACCTGAAGGTTATCTCAGGTGTGTGTGTGTGTGTGAGTGTGTGTGTGTGTGTGTGTGTGTGTGTGTGAGTCTGTTTGTGTGTGTGTGAGATAGTTAAGATTAAACTGACACATTTATAAGGGAGCCAAGCACCAAAGCAGCGCATGCACCTGTCGAAATCTTCTTCCTCTTGAGTCTATGCACTGCAAAAAAAATCTTCTCATTTAGTATTTTCGTCTTGTTTCCAGTCCAAATATCTAACAATTCTTAAATTAAGACGCATTTACTAGACAAGCAAAACAACATAAGGAGCCCTATCTTGCCCCCAGCGCAATTGCCTTTGTACACCGCCGCATGTGTCGTTCCTATTCTGCACCCGCGCAAAGCGCGCTTTCCCCTCCACAGAAGCACGTCGCTGAACTAGTGAATGAACTTGCGCTCCCTGGGCGGTTCAGCGCAATAAAGGAGGCGTGTTCCGGCGCAAACAATCCCTGGAGCTATTTTGCTGTTACATTAAACAGTGGCGCCACTGACCAGAAAAAGCCTGGTCTAAAGTCAGCGGCGCGCTGCGCGTTGTTCATTATGCTATTTTAAGGGCGCATGCTTGACCATAATGTATAGCGTGCACAACGCGCAGACACTTTGCTCATGTAATCTACACAGATGCAACAGTTATTTTTGCAAATCATAAATTGTTACACTAAAAAAATATTAACACCTGAGACGACGGAAATCATTGTGGTGTGCCACGAAGATGTGAAAAAATAGGCATAAATCTAGCTTACAAATTATTCAGGCTAATTGTAGTAATTAAGGATCAGACCTGTTTGCCCAATAGTGGCCAGACATATCTGTATATAAGGACAGCTGACAAACTGGTTTGTCCGTCAAGAACCAGGAAAAAAAAATAGACTGATAAACTGTTTAACCGCCGCTCTTTCGGGTGTGTTTCTCCATCCCCATACAACACAACTCCTCTGTCCTTCACTGCTCTACAAGAACATCAGTCTCCTCGGCTGTGGACCGCTCCTGGCGTGCGTCTGGTAAATACGCCATAATAATAGCAATCCATAATGGAACTTGCGCAGCTGCTTTTAAAGGGAATGTTGGATGCCGCTCTGATTGGTTTATTCGCGTTACGCCCAAACCACACCTATGAATAATGACGCTACTTCAGACCAACCCATTTTAGATTTGCGCCGGGCGTAAGAGCCATTTATCCCGCCGGGAAAATAGCAACAGCGCCGAGACCCGCCCACAAAGTTACTTGTGCTCCGCGCTTTGACACTTGCGTTTCAGATCGTTAAAACAGGGCCCAAGATATTTTTTCTTGTTTTAAAAAAAATGTAAATGAAGAGTTTTTGCTTAAAACAGGCAAAATGATCTGCCAATGGGGGGAGAAAAATAATCTGATTTCTGATTGAAATCTTGTTTGTTGTTTCCTTCCCGAACAGAATCGTTTTTCATTTTACTGATCTAGTAAATGCGTCTTGATTTAAGATTATTTAGATATTTGGACTGGAAACAAGACAGTTGTGAGATTTGCCACTCTGACAGAGGACAGACTGAACCGTCATCGTAACGAGTCTCTAACTCAATCTCTCTAGCGCCACCAGCTGTCCAAATTTGCACTGACGGTTACTGTATGCTACTAACTTTGGTTTAATAACTAAGGGCTTGAAACTAAACTCTCTTGATTCCTCTAGATAATTACATTCGAACTCTTCATAAGCCGCTGCTCCAAATTTCACGAAAATTGAACCAGATCATTTTCAGACAAAAATGTTCATCATACAAGTGCCGTCCAAAGTGAGGTGAGGCTATATCGCCGCAGCGCTTTAGCGCATTCTGACCACACTTGGTGTGTGTTATGACAACCATGAGCTGAGGATTTAAAAAAAGTGACGTCAGTGGAAAGGAGGCGGCGGCGCCCGGACAGTGTATGAGTGTGTGTGTGTGTGTGTCTGTGTGTGTGTGTGTGTGTGTGTGAGAGCGGTAGGCAGAGAGATCATAGAGAGATGCGACAGACTTAAATAACAGACTTATTTCAAATAGCGCAGCGTATTTTAATCTAATCGGTTAACCGGTTTCAACTGGCTAATGTGGCTCGGTGGTCGGTCAAGAAAATGTTTAGTTTTCGCCATCCCTAGTGTGCTCATGTGTTTTTATGAAATTGCATTGTCCCCTTATAAATAAAGAAATCTTAATATGCCTTTAATTCCTAATTGTTGCAGTTGCTCTGATGCCCTGCTATGACTCGGTCCCTAATTTCTGCCATTTTCCATAGCACTTTATACAGCACAATATGAGTTCCAGGTTTGTTCACAGCAGTTGGTTCGTCCTCAGGTGATCATGACCTGGATGTGATGGACGGCTCAGAGGAGTTCTATAATGTTTCTGCTGTGGTTCTCCATGAGAATTTCGACCCCGTTTCGTTGGACAGTGACCTGGCGCTCCTGAAGCTTCACGGGGAGCTGAAGCGTTCTCCATATGCTGTGCCCATCTGCTTGCCCACGGCCCAGCTGGCACAGGTTGAGCTCGCGGCCGTACGTTTCCACACGCTCAGCGGATGGGGCAAGAGAACCGCGGGGCACAACCTCCATCGGTCCAAAGGCCTGAAAGCCCCGGCGTCGGGCTCGCTGCGGCGGCTGAAAGTCCCTCTGTTGCCCTCGGAGCAGTGTGTGTGGAGCAGCGGCATTAACATCACTGAGAACATGTTCTGTGCGGGTTATATCGAGGGCGGCCATGAGGCCTGCAGAGGGCACGATGGCAGTCCGCTCGTCACACGCTACGAGGAAACTTCCTTCCTTACGGGCCTCGTGTCCTGGGGCAAAGGCTGCCGGCAACCGGGATACTACGCCATTTACACCAAAGTCGCCAACTTCTTAAAATGGATGGAAGTGGTTATGCAAACTCCCATCGAGGGGCTGAATAACACCGCTGGATCTCCTGTAGTCTTTACCAGAGCGTAAAGCTTTCAAAACCAAAGTCAGCTCCCCAAAGAACCTTCAGCGATCAGCTCTAAACCCGTTTTGTTAAAGAGTTAGTTCACCCAAAAAACTAAATGCTGTCATTAATTGGTTGGCCAGCCGTCAGTCCTCCGCTCATCTTCACACACAGATGAAGATATTAGTGTTGAAATCCGATGGCTCAGAAAGGCCTTCATTGACACCAATGTCATTTCCTCTCTCAAGACCCATTAAGACACTAAAGATAGATCTTACAAAATAATTGTTTGAGTTGTTTGCTATACACACCCTGACGAAGGCATGTGAAGCCGCAACGCGTAGGTGTCTCTGTCACCAATTTTTTAAATGTTTAAGCCATGAAAAAATAAAGGCTTTTTAACTTTCTCAATATACCCATCGAGTGCCTTGGACTACTTTTGCATTTAATCTGGACTGTTGCTTGAACATCAAACCAAGTTGAGTTCCATATTTGAAGTTAATATCATCCATAACTTTTCAGTGCACAAAAGGTTCTTTAGGTTATTAAAACGTTCTTTTAGGAGGTTCTTTGGGCAACCAGAAATGGTTAAATGTTCTTTAAGGAACCATCAATGCCAATAAATCAACTTTAAATAAAAGCGTCTGTGTGTGTTCTTGTGTGTGTGTGTGTAGGTTGTGTTAGTTAGACGGTTAGACAGTCATTAACTCACTCAGCATTGATTTTCCTGTGCAGATGTTGCCCTGGTCTAATCATACACCAAATGTGACCCTGTCCGAGGCCAGACTTCATCTGTTCTGTACATTAATCTGATAAAACACACACAAGGGTCAAATGTTCCGGTTAACGGCTCACGGCTCACGGTCTCCATGAAGCTCTGAAAGCTTTAGAGGATCAAACTATTGACCAAGAGGATGGTGTTCACTGACATTATTGAGACATCATGAGAGGGAAGTTAAAGTCTTCTATTGAGCCGTATATCGAGTGAATCGCCTCGCAAACAAGAACAGATGTGGGCGGGGCATGATTGTGCCTGAGGGGAACTGATTGGTTTGCTATTGGCTGATCTCCTGTGAGTGACAGCTGGCCCCGCCCTCATCATCAGAGAAGAGATGAAGTTATTTCCTAATTATCATCTGTTCGACTGCGGTTCTCATTTGTGTTTGTGAAGAGAACCATCAGGGAAAGTTACTATTAACATGCATTTCACTACAGATTACAAAACATTACACTGCAAAAAATGCTCTTCTTACTCAGTATTTTTGTCTTGTTTCTCGTCAAAATATCTAAACATTCTTAAAACAAGAAGTATTTACTAGACAAGCAAAAGTAATTGTCTTGTTTTGGGGAAAATAACTCAAAATGAAGAGAGTTTTTGCTTAAAATAAGATAAATAATCTGCCAATGGGGTGAGAAAAATAATCTCAATTCAAACAGATATTAGCATTGTGTGAATAAGCATTGTGCCACAGTTACTTTGAAAAATTAATCTGATTACTGATTACTTCTTTAAAATGTAATTTAGTTACTTTACAGATTACTTGATTTTAAAAGTAACTAAGTAAGATTACAAGTTACTTTATTAGTTACATTCAGCCTTTTTCTGAAAACACCCCCGCCGCTTCAAACACAGAAATGACGACCGTTTTTGCCAACACTCACTTTATTGGAAGTACATTTTAAACAGTAAAGTCAAGAATGTGTCTCCTGACATTTTAAGTTGAAATAAAAAAAATATTTCCTGAAAAAATACTCTATATTTATATATGCCTTAGATTACTCGCGTTAGGTTACTCATGTTAGATTACTCACTTTAGATTACTCGCGTTAGATTACTCGCGTTAGATTACTCGCTTTAGATTACTCGCTTTAGATTACTCGCGTTAGATTACTCGCGTTAGATTACTCGCTTTAGATTACTCGCGTTAGATTACTCGCTTTAGATTACTCGCGTTAGATTACTCGCGTTAGATTACTCGCTTTAGATTACTCGCTTTAGATTACTGGCGTTAGTTTACTCGCTTTAGATTACTCGGGTTAGATTACTCGCGTTAGATTACTCGCGTTAGATTACTCACGTTAGATTACTCACGTAAGATTACTCGCGTTAGATTACTCGCTTTAGATTACTCGCGTTAGATTACTCACGTTAGATTACTCGCGTTAGATTACTCGCGTTAGATTACTCGCTTTAGATTACTCGGGTTAGATTACTCGCGTTAGATTACTCGCGTTAGATTACTCGCGTTAGATTACTCACGTTAGATTACTCGCGTTAGATTACTCGCTTTAGATTGCTCGGGTTAGATTACTCGCGTTAGATAACTCGCGTTAGATTACTCGCGTTAGATTACTCGCGTTAGGTTACTCACGTTAGGTTACTCACGTTAGATTACTCGGGTTAGATTGCTCGGGTTAGATTACTCGCGTTAGATAACTCGCGTTAGATTACTCGCGTTAGATTACTCGCGTTAGGTTACTCACGTTAGGTTACTCACGTTAGATTACTCGGGTTAGATTACTCGCGTTAGATTACTCGCGTTAGGTTACTCACGTTAGATTACTCGGGTTAGATTACTCACGTTAGGTTACTCACTGTAACAAGTTCGATAGAGTAAGGAAGGAAGAGGACACGGGGGTCGGCAGGACTGTTGATGCTTTTTATTTTCAAACTCAATCTCAACGTGCACACTTCAGTGTGTGTCTGTTTTCTGATATGCTCAGTCTCAGTTTCACTTCCGGGTCACGCACTTCCGGGTTCCGGATAACTCAGGGTCTCGCATCAACAGTCCGACTCTCTCTCTTTCTGGTCTCCGGTTCCGCTGGTGTTTTATCCCGTCTCCGCGCTCATTACTAGGACAAGAGACAGGTGTTATTAATCTGCGTCCAACCCACTCACTTACCGCTCGTCCCGCGGCCCTCTCTCCCGCTGCAGACCTCGCTGAACCACGCCCCCCTTGCCACATATCCCCACCGCCCGACTCAGGCCGGGGAGCCGTCCGGCCTGCAGCCCCCCCCCCCCATTTCTGGAGAGGAAATCGGCCACAGCCATCTGAGCACCCGGCCTGTGGACCACCTTGAACTTAAACGACTGGAGAGCCAGATACCAACGGGTGATCCGCGCGTTGGTATCCTTCATGCGGTGGAGCCATTGGAGAGGAGCGTGGTCCGAACAGAGAGTGAACTCCCGCCCCAGGAGGTAATAGCGGAGGGTGAGAACGGCCCATCTGATGGCCAAACACTCCTTTTCTATGGTGCTGTACTTAGCTTCCCTCTTGGAGAGCTTACGGCTAATGTACAGCACCGGCCGCTCTCCCCCCTCCACCTCCTGGGCCAGGACTGCGCCCAGCCCCCTGTCCGACGCGTCAGTCTGCAACAAGAAAGGGAGAGAAAAGTCAGGGGAGTGTAACAGCGGCCCGCCACATAGAGCAGCCTTTACTTGGGTAAAAGCCTGTTGACACGGCTCCGTCCACTGGACCGTATCTGGTAGCCCCTTTCTAGTAAGATCAGTCAAAGGGCTGGTGAGGTCCGAATAATTTGGTATAAACCGTCTATAATATCCCGCCAGCCCCAAGAACTGTCTTACCTCCTTTTTGGTCTTGGGCCTCGGACAGGTTGCAATTGCGGCAGTCTTATCAATTTGGGGACGCACCTGTCCATGACCCAAGTGGACGCCCAGATACCTTACTTCCACCCGCCCAATCGCACACTTCTTCGGATTGGCCGTGAGCCCCGCTCTCCTCAGCGACCTCAGGACCGCCCTCACATGCTGCATATGCCGCTGCCAATCGTGACTATAAATCACTATGTCATCTAGGTACGCAGCAGCATATGCAGCATGGGGACGCAAAATCCTATCCATGAGCCGCTGGAAGGTTGCGGGCGCCCCGAACAAGCCGAAAGGAAGCGTGACAAATTGGTGTAATCCAAACGGCGTGGTGAAAGCTGTTTTTTCTTTGGACAATGGAGACAAGGGGATCTGCCAATAGCCCTTTGTTAAGTCCAGTGTCGAATAAAATCGAGCCGTGCCTAACCGATCAAGCAGTTCGTCAACCCGTGGCATTGGATACGCGTCGAACTTCGACACAGCGTTCACCTTGCGGTAGTCCACACAGAACCTGACCGAGCCGTCTGTTTTGGGGACCAAAACTATCGGGCTCGCCCAGTCACTGTTGGACTCCTCGATTACTCCCATGTCGAGCATTGCGCCTAATTCGTCCTGAACTACTTTTTTCTTGTGTTCAGGCAATCGATACGGCCGGCTGCGAACTACCACGCCCGGCTCGGTCTCGATATGGTGCTGAATCAAGTCGGTACGTCCCGGTAGGGGCGAGAACACGTCAGCGAACTCCGCCTGTAATTTCGATAAATCAGCGAGTTGTAACGGTGAGAGGTGATCTCCCCCTGGGGCCAACGCGACTGATTGCGCTTTAATGCTCGCCTCTGGCCCGAGATCATCCTCTCCCCCGATCACCGTTGCCAACAACACCGATTCCACCTCATTCCATTTTTTAAGCAGATTGAGGTGGTATATTTGACGTGCCCCGTTCCTATCGGATCGTATTACTTCATAATCGAGCTCTCCTATCTGCCGTGCGACCTCAAACGGCCCCTGCCACTTTGACATTAATTTTGAGCTCGACGTTGGGAGTAGAACGAGCACTTTCTCTCCCGGTGTGAATTTGCGTAGTTTAGTACCCCTGTTATATGACCGGCTCTGGCGGTCCTGGGCTTGCAACAAATTCTCCCTAGATAGCCGCCCCAATGTGTGGAGTTTTGTTCGCAAGTCCATGACGTACTGAATTTCGTTTTTAGCCAACGAAGGCCCCTCCTCCCATGTTTCTCGTAGGACGTCCAGCACCCCCCGTGGCTGTCGCCCGTAGAGAAGCTCGAAGGGGGAAAACCCCGTGGAGGCTTGCGGGACCTCGCGCACAGCAAATAAGAGGGGTTCTAACCACCGATCCCAATTTTTGGCGTCTTCCTGTACGAATTTACGGATCATGGATTTAAGAGTGCGATTAAATCGTTCGACCAAGCCGTCTGTTTGTGGGTGATAGACGCTGGTTCGAATGGATTTAATGCCCAATAATCCGTATAATTCGCTTAACGTGCGTGACATAAACGCCGTGCCTTGATCAGTGAGGATTTCTTTCGGAATCCCCACCCGGGAGATCAAACGTCCCCACGCCCCCCTTGCCACACTCACGTTAGATTACTCGGGTTAGATTACTCGCGTTAGATTACTCGCGTTAGGTTACTCACGTTAGATTACTCGGGTTAGATTACTTGGGTTAGATTACTCGGGTTAGATTACTCGCTTTAGATTACTCGGGTTAGATTACTCGTGTTAGATTACTCGCGTTAGGTTACTCACGTTAGGTTACTCACGTTAGATTACTCGGGTTAGATTACTCGCGTTAGATTACTCACGTTAGATTACTCGCGTTAGGTTACTCAAGTTAGATTACTCGCTTTAGATTACTCGCGTTAGATTACTCGCTTTAGATTACTCGCGTTAGGTTACTCACGTTAGGTTACTCACGTTAGATTACTCGGGTTAGATTACTCGCGTTAGATTACTCACGTTAGATTACTCGCGTTAGGTTACTCAAGTTAGATTACTCGCGTTAGGTTACTCACGTTAGATTACTCGCGTTAGATTACTCGCGTTAGATTACTCGCGTTAGATTACTCGGGTTAGATTACTCGCGTTAGATTACTCGCGTTAGGTTACTCACGTTAGGTTACTCACGTTAGATTACTCGGGTTAGATTACTCGCTTTAGGTTACTCGCGTTAGATTACTCGCGTTAGATTACTCGCGTTAGATTACTCGCGTTAGATTACTCGCGTTAGATTACTTGCTTTAGATTACTCGCGTTAGATTACTCGCTTTAGATTACTCGCGTTAGATTACTCACGTTTGATTACTCGCTTTAGATTACTCGCGTTAGATTACTCGCTTTAGATTACTCGCGTTAGATTACTCGCTTTAGATTACTTGCGTTAGATTACTCGCGTTAGATTACTCGCTTTAGATTACTCGCGTTAGATTACTCGCTTTAGATTACTCGCGTTAGATTACTCGCGTTAGATTACTCGCGTTAGATTACTCGCTTTAGATTACTCGCGTTAGATTACTCGCTTTAGATTACTCGGGTTAGATTACTGGCGTTAGATTACTCGCGTTAGATTACTCACTTTAGATTACTCGGGTTAGATTACTGGCGTTAGATTACTGGCGTTAGATTACTCGCTTTAGATTACTCGCTTTAGATTACTCGCGTTAGATTACTCACTTTAGATTACTCATGTTAGATTACTCGCTTTAGATTACTCGCGTTAGATTACTCGCTTTAGATTACTCGCGTTAGATTACTCGCTTTAGGTTACTCGCGTTAGATTACTCGCTTTAGGTTACTCGCGTTAGATTACTCGCGTTAGATTACTCGCTTTAGATTACTCGCGTTAGATTACTCGCTTTAGATTACTCGCGTTAGATTACTCGCTTTAGATTACTCGCGTTAGATTACTCGCGTTAGATTACTCGCGTTAGATTACTCGCTTTAGATTACTCGCGTTAGATTACTCGCTTTAGATTACTCGGGTTAGATTACTGGCGTTAGATTACTCGCGTTAGATTACTCACTTTAGATTACTCGGGTTAGATTACTGGCGTTAGATTACTCGCTTTAGATTACTCGCGTTAGATTACTCGCTTTAGATTACTCGGGTTAGATTACTGGCGTTAGATTACTCGCTTTAGATTACTCGGGTTAGATTACTGGCGTTAGATTACTCGCGTTAGATTACTCACTTTAGATTACTCGCGTTAGATTACTCGCTTTAGATTACTCGCTTTAGATTACTCGCGTTAGATTACTCGCTTTAGATTACTCGCTTTAGATTACTGGCGTTAGATTACTCGCTTTAGATTACTCACTTTAGATTACTCGCTTTAGATTACTCGCTTTAGATTACTCGCGTTAGATTACTCGCTTTAGATTACTCGCGTTAGATTACTCGCTTTAGATTACTCGCGTTAGATTACTCGCTTTAGATTACTCGCGTTAGATTACTCGCGTTAGATTACTCGCGTTAGATTACTCGCTTTTGATTACTCGCGTTAGATTACTCGCTTTAGATTACTCGCGTTAGATTACTCGCGTTTGATTACTCGCTTTAGATTACTCGCGTTAGATTACTCGCGTTAGATTACTCGCGTTAGATTACTCGCTTTAGATTACTCGCGTTAGATTACTCGCGTTAGGTTACTCGCGTTAGATTACTCGCGTTAGATTACTCGCTTTAGATTACTCGCGTTAGATTACTCACGTTAGATTACTCGCGTTAGATTACTCGCTTTAGATTACTCGCGTTAGATTACTCGCTTTAGATTACTCGGGTTAGATTACTGGCGTTAGATTACTCGCGTTAGATTACTCACTTTAGATTACTCGGGTTAGATTACTGGCGTTAGATTACTCGCTTTAGATTACTCGCGTTAGATTACTCGCTTTAGATTACTCGGGTTAGATTACTGGCGTTAGATTACTCGCTTTAGATTACTCGGGTTAGATTACTGGCGTTAGATTACTCGCGTTAGATTACTCACTTTAGATTACTCGGGTTAGATTACTCGCGTTAGATTACTCGCTTTAGATTACTCGGGTTAGATTACTGGCGTTAGATTACTCGCTTTAGATTACTCGGGTTAGATTACTGGCGTTAGATTACTCGCGTTAGATTACTCGCTTTAGATTACTCGCGTTAGATTACTCGCTTTAGATTACTCGCTTTAGATTACTCGCTTTAGATTACTCGCTTTAGATTACTGGCGTTAGATTACTCACTTTAGATTACTCATGTTAGATTACTCGCGTTAGATTACTCGCTTTAGATTACTCGGGTTAGATTACTCGCTTTAGATTACTCACTTTAGATTACTCGCTTTAGATTACTCGCGTTAGATTACTCGCTTTAGATTACTCGCGTTAGATTACTCGCGTTAGATTACTCGCGTTAGATTACTCGCTTTAGATTACTCGCGTTAGATTACTCGCTTTAGATTACTCGGGTTAGATTACTGGCGTTAGATTACTCGCGTTAGATTACTCACTTTAGATTACTCGGGTTAGATTACTGGCGTTAGATTACTCGCTTTAGATTACTCGCGTTAGATTACTCGCTTTAGATTACTCGGGTTAGATTACTGGCGTTAGATTACTCGCTTTAGATTACTCGGGTTAGATTACTGGCGTTAGATTACTCGCGTTAGATTACTCACTTTAGATTACTCGGGTTAGATTACTCGCTTTAGATTACTAGCTTTAGATTACTCGCGTTAGATTACTCGCTTTAGATTACTCGCTTTAGATTACTGGCGTTAGTTTACTCGCTTTAGATTACTCGGGTTAGATTACTCGCTTTAGATTACTCACTTTAGATTACTCGCTTTAGATTACTCGCGTTAGATTACTCGCTTTAGATTACTCGCGTTAGATTACTCGCTTTAGATTACTCGCGTTAGATTACTCGCTTTAGATTACTCGCGTTAGATTACTCGCTTTAGATTACTCGCGTTAGATTACTCGCTTTAGATTACTCGCGTTAGATTACTCGCGTTTGATTACTCGCTTTAGATTACTCGCGTTAGATTACTCGCTTTAGATTACTCACGTTAGATTACTCGCTTTAGATTACTCGCGTTAGATTACTCGCGTTAGATTACTCGCTTTAGATTACTCGCGTTAGATTACTCGCTTTAGATTACTCGCGTTAGATTACTCGCGTTAGATTACTCGCTTTAGATTACTCGCTTTAGATTACTCGCGTTAGATTACTCGCTTTAGATTACTCGGGTTAGATTACTGGCGTTAGATTACTCGCGTTAGATTACTCACTTTAGATTACTCGGGTTAGATTACTGGCGTTAGATTTCTGGCGTTAGATTACTCGCTTTAGATTACTCGCTTTAGATTACTCGCGTTAGATTACTCACTTTAGATTACTCATGTTAGATTACTCGCTTTAGATTACTCGCGTTAGATTACTCGCGTTAGATTACTCGCTTTAGATTACTCGCTTTAGATTACTCGCGTTAGATTACTCGCTTTAGATTACTCGCGTTAGATTACTCGCGTTAGATTACTCGCGTTAGATTACTCGCTTTAGATTACTCGCGTTAGATTACTCGCTTTAGATTACTCGCGTTAGATTACTCGCTTTAGATTACTCGCGTTAGATTACTCGCTTTAGATTACTCGCGTTAGATTACTCGCGTTAGATTACTCGCGTTAGATTACTCGCTTTAGATTACTCGCGTTAGATTACTCGCTTTAGATTACTCGGGTTAGATTACTGGCGTTAGATTACTCGCGTTAGATTACTCACTTTAGATTACTCGGGTTAGATTACTGGCGTTAGATTACTCGCTTTAGATTACTCGCGTTAGATTACTCGCTTTAGATTACTCGGGTTAGATTACTGGCGTTAGATTACTCGCTTTAGATTACTCGCGTTAGATTACTCGCTTTAGATTACTCGGGTTAGATTACTGGCGTTAGATTACTCGCTTTAGATTACTCGGGTTAGATTACTGGCGTTAGATTACTCGCGTTAGATTACTCACTTTAGATTACTCGGGTTAGATTACTCGCTTTAGATTACTCGCTTTAGATTACTCGCTTTAGATTACTCGCGTTAGATTACTCGCTTTAGATTACTCGCTTTAGATTACTGGCGTTAGATTACTCGCTTTAGATTACTCGGGATAGATTACTCGCGTTAGATTACTCGCGTTAGATTACTCGCGTTAGATTACTCGGGTTAGATTACTGGCGTTAGATTACTCACTTTAGATTACTCGCTTTAGATTACTCGCGTTAGATTACTCGCTTTAGATTACTCGCGTTAGATTACTCGCTTTAGATTACTCGCGTTAGATTACTCGCTTTAGATTACTTGGGTTAGATTACTCGCTTTAGATTACTCGCTTTAGATTACTCGCGTTAGATTACTCGCTTTAGATTACTCGCTTTAGATTACTCGCGTTAGATTACTCGCGTTAGATTACTCGCTTTAGATTACTCGCTTTAGATTACTCGCGTTAGATTACTCGCGTTAGATTACTCGCTTTAGATTACTCGCGTTAGATTACTCGCGTTAGATTACTCGCTTTAGATTACTCGCTTTAGATTACTCGCTTTAGATTACTCGGGTTAGATTACTCGCGTTAGATTACTCGCTTTAGATTACTCGCGTTAGATTACTCGCTTTAGATTACTCGCGTTAGATTACTCGCGTTAGATTACTCGCGTTAGATTACTCGCTTTAGATTACTCGCTTTAGATTACTCGCGTTAGATTACTCGCTTTAGATTACTCGCGTTAGATTACTCGCGTTAGATTACTCGCTTTAGATTACTCGCTTTAGATTACTCGCTTTAGATTACTCGCGTTAGATTACTCGCTTTAGATTACTCGTGTTAGATTACTCGCGTTAGATTACTCGCGTTAGACTACTCGCTTTAGACTACTCGCGTTAGATTACTCGCTTTAGATTACTCGCGTTAGATTACTCGCTTTAGATTTCTCGCGTTAGATTACTCGCTTTAGATTACTCGCTTTAGATTACTGGTGTTAGATTACTGGCGTTAGATTACTGGCATTAGATTACTCGCTTTAGATTACTCGCTTTAGATTACTGGCGTTAGATTACTGGCGTTAAATTACTGGCGTTAGATTACTCGCTTTAGATTTTTCGCTTTAGATTACTCGCTTTAGATTACTGGCGTTAGATTACTCGCTTTAGATTACTCGCGTTAGATTACTCGCTTTAGATTACTCGCGTTAGATTACTCGCGTTGGATTACTCGCATTAGATTACTCGCTTTAGATTACTCGCATTAGATTACTCGCTTTAGATTACTCGCGTTAGATTACTCGCGTTAGATTACTCGCTTTAGATTGCTCGCTTTAGATTACTCGCTTTAGATTACTCGCATTAGATTACTCGCTTTAGATTACTCGCATTAGATTACTCGCTTTAGATTACTCGCGTTAGATTACTCGCTTTAGATTACTCGCGTTAGATTACTCGCTTTAGATTACTCGCGTTAGATTACTCGCTTTAGATTACTCGCATTAGATTACTCGCGTTAGATTACTCGCGTTAGATTACTCGCTTTAGATTACTCGCATTAGATTACTCGCATTAGATTACTCGCTTTAGATTACTCGCTTTAGATTACTCGCGTTAGATTACTCGCTTTAGATTACTCGCATTAGATTACTCGCTTTAGATTACTGGCGTTAGATTACTCGGGTTAGATTACTCGCTTTAGATTACTCGCGTTAGATTACTCGCTTTAGATTACTCGCTTTAGATTACTCGCTTTAGATTACTCACTTTAGATTACTCACTTTAGATTACTCGCGTTAGATTACTCGCTTTAGATTACTCGCGTTAGATTACTCGCTTTAGATTACTCGCTTTAGATTACTCGCTTTAGATTACTCACTTTAGATTACTCACTTTAGATTACTCGCGTTAGATTACTCGCTTTAGATTACTCGCTTTAGATTACTCGCGTTAGATTACTCGCGTTAGATTACTCGCTTTAGATTACTCGCGTTAGATTACTCACTTTAGATTACTCACTTTAGATTACTCGGGTTAGATTACTCGCTTTAGATTACTCGCGTTAGATTACTCGCTTTAGATTACTCGCTTTAGATTACTCGCATTAGATTACTCGCTTTAGATTACTCGCGTTAGATTACTGGCGTTAGATTACTGGCGTTAGATTACTCGCTTTAGATTACTCGCTTTAGATTACTCGCTTTAGATTACTGGCGTTAGATAACTCGCGTTAGATTACTCGCTTTAGATTACTCGCTTTAGATTACTCACTTTAGATTACTCGCTTTAGATTACTCGCTTTAGATTACTCGCTTTAGATTACTCACGTTAGATTACTGGCGTTAGATTACTCGCTTTAGATTACTCGCTTTAGATTACTCGCTTTAGATTACTGGCGTTAGATAACTCGCGTTAGATTACTCGCTTTAGATTACTCGCTTTAGATAACTCGCGTTAGATTACTCACTTTAGATTACTCGCTTTAGATTACTTGTGTTAGATTACTCGCTTTAGATTACTTGCGTTAGATTACTCGCGTTAGATTACTTGCGTTAGATTACTCACTTTAGATTACTTGCGTTAGATTACTCACTTTAGATTACTCGCTTTAGATTACTCGCTTTAGATTACTTGCATTAGATTACTCGCTTTAGATTACTTGCGTTAGATTACTCACTTTAGATTACTCGCGTTAGATTACTCACTTTAGATTACTCGCTTTAGATTACTCGCTTTAGATTACTCACTTTAGATTACTCGCTTTAGATTACTTGCGTTAGATTACTCGCTTTAGATTACTTGCGTTAGATTACTCGCTTTAGATTACTTGTGTTAGATTACTCGCGTTAGATTACTCGCGTTAGATTACTTGCGTTAGATTACTCACTTTAGATTACTTGCGTTAGATTACTCGCTTTAGATTACTCGCTTTAGATTACTCGCTTTAGATTACTCGCTTTAGATTACTCGCGTTAGATTACTCGCGTTAGATTACTCGCTTTAGATTACTCGCTTTAGATTACTCACTTTAGATTACTCGCTTTAGATTACTCACTTTAGATTACTCGCTTTAGATTACTTGCGTTAGATTACTCGCTTTAGATTACTTGCGTTAGATTACTCGCTTTAGATTACTTGTGTTAGATTACTCGCGTTAGATTACTCGCGTTAGATTACTCGCTTTAGATTACTCGCGTTAGATTACTCGCTTTAGATTACTCGGGTTAGATTACTCGGGTTAGATTACTCGCGTTAGATTACTTGCGTTAGATTACTCACTTTAGATTACTTGCGTTAGATTACTCGCTTTAGATTACTTGCGTTAGATTACTCGCTTTAGATTACTTGTGTTAGATTACTCGCGTTAGATTACTCGCGTTAGATTACTCGCTTTAGATTACTCGCGTTAGATTACTCGCTTTAGATTACTCGCGTTAGATTACTCGGGTTAGATTACTCGCGTTAGATTACTTGCGTTAGATTACTCACTTTAGATTACTTGCGTTAGATTACTCGCTTTAGATTACTCGCTTTAGATTACTCGCTTTAGATTACTCGCTTTAGATTACTCGCTTTAGATTACTCGCGTTAGATTACTCGCGTTAGATTACTCGCTTTAGATTACTCGCTTTAGATTACTCGCTTTAGATTACTTGCGTTAGATTACTCGCTTTAGATTACTTGCGTTAGATTACTCGCGTTAGATTACTCGCTTTAGATTACTCGCGTTAGATTACTCACTTTAGATTACTCGCTTTAGATTACTTGCGTTAGATTACTCGCTTTAGATTACTTGCGTTAGATTACTTGCGTTAGATTACTCACTTTAGATTACTTGCGTTAGATTACTCGCTTTAGATTACTCGCGTTAGATTACTCGCGTTAGATTACTCGCTTTAGATTACTCGCGTTAGATTACTCGCGTTAGATTACTCGCGTTAGATTACTCGCGTTAGATTACTCGCTTTAGATTACTCGCGTTAGATTACTCGCGTTAGATTACTCGCTTTAGATTACTTGCGTTAGATTACTCGCTTTAGATTACTTGCGTTAGATTACTCGCTTTAGATTACTCGCGTTAGATTACTCGCTTTAGATTACTCGCGTTAGATTACTCACGTTAGATTACTCTCACACACACACACTCTCTCACACACACACAAACTTTATCTCTCTCACACACACACACTCTCACATACACACACAGTTTATCTGTCTCTCACACACACACAAACTCTCTCTCTCTCTCTCTCTCTCTCTCTCTCTCTCTCTCTCTCTCTCACACACACACGCACACACACACACACAGTTTCTCCTCCCCCTGTTCCTCTGGCTCTCCCTCCCAGTGCTGAGTTCATTGACCTTCTGTCTGTTCTCCAAACGATCCTCCAAAAGGAAAGAGAAAGGCCGCCGTTGATCATGTCTTGGGTGTTCTGGAGCTTTCTGTGCTTGTTTATCTCGCAGTGTTTGTGCTCAGAAGGTGAGTGTGGAGTTCAATCTCAGACTGATGGCCTGCTCTTCAAGGCCCAGTCCATGTTTTAACTTTGGTCAGTTTCACAACCCTCGGCTGCTATCAGTGTCTGGTGTGTATGAGCGTGTATCAGAGTGCCATGTGTTCCTCCAGTCTTCCTCCGGCCTCGAGATGCCAGTCAGATCCTGAGCCGCCGCCGGAGAGCTAACAGCTTGTTCGAGGAGATGAAGAAGGGCAATATGGAGCGCGAATGCGTCGAGGAGCGCTGCAGCTACGAGGAGGCCAGAGAAATCTTCGAGGACGTTAAAAAGACGGTCCGTGGTTTGTGTGTTCAGTTCATTTCCTTGTTTTTCATCGGAAACTTCCAAGAAATCATATTTCACTCCATTAGGCCCCAAACCCCATCGGACACGATTCCCTCGGCATTCACATCCTCGAGATAATCAACTGTTAAATATTTCAAAATAGCAAATATTACAAGTTTTTTACAGACGCTAGGACACATTTCTCAATACTTAGGTCACTTTTGCAAAACTCTTCTGAGTAGACTCTTACACTGCAAAAAAATGCTCTTCTTCCTCAGTATTTTTGTCTTGTTTCTAGTCCAAACATCTAATCATTCTTACATTAAGAAACATTTACTAGACAAGTACAAATTATTGTCTTGTTTTGAGGAAAATAACTCAAAATGAAGAGAGTTTTTGCTTAAAATAAGATAAATAATCTGCCAATGGGGTGAGAAAAATAATCTTGTTTTCTGTTTGAATTAAGATTATTTTTCTCACCCCATTGGCAGATTATTAGAGTTATTTTCCCCAAAACAAGACAATTACTTTTGCTTGTCTAGTAAATACTTCTTGTTTTAAGAATTCTTACATGTTTGGACTAGAAACAAGACAAAAATACTGAGTAAGAAGAGCATTTTTTTGCAGTGTGTAGCTCGCCCTCAGGGAGGCCTAGACTAACTGTGTGGACGCCTCAACAGAGAAATGGAGGACAGGACTCGATCCTTCCAGAAGCCTTCATAAAGCCCATACTCAGCAGCCCATCAAGCTGAGCATCCTGGCAGCAAGGGCCCGCTAGCGATCCAATCTAGTTTGTCACTGAGGCCAGAGCCAGGAACTTCCTTTCCAGGGAGGCCCAGAGGGGCCTATTAAACTAAACAGCACTTTAGGCCAGCTAACCGTGCATCACTGAGCCTTGGCCGCCCATGACCCTGTGGCCGGTTCTCCACTGGTCCTTCCTTGGAGCACTTTTGATAGATACTGACCACTGCAGACCGGGAACAGCCCACAAGAGCTGCAGTTTTGGAGATGCTCTGACCCAGTCGTCTAGCCGTCACAATCTGGCCAAACTCGCTCAAATCCTTACGCTTGCCCATTTCTCCTGCTTCACACACATCAACTCTGAGGACGAAATGTTCACTTGCTGCCTAATATATCCCACCCACTAACAGGAGATCAAGAGATCAGTGTTATTCCTGTCATAATGTTATGCCTGATCGGTGTATATTAAGCTTAAGTATTGTGGGTTTAAACAGATAATTGAGGATCTTTGTAAACATCTAAGAAATGCATTTTTTAAAGTGTTTTTTGGTTGTGGGGCGCAGTTTGCGCCGGTTCTGTAGAATGGCCCATAAAAGCCGTTCAATGTAGCAATAAACGAGTGTGAAACGCCAATGAATGCGTGCATTAGATGAGCTTCATCTGTTCTTCTCTCTCTCCCAGGAGGAGTTCTGGCACGTGTATGCCGGTGAGTAACGATCCTCCACTTCTGTTAGGCTGTAATGGTGAAGTAAGTCTTGATCTTAAGGGTTGTGTGTGTTCTGCAGATGGAGACGCGTGTCTGTCTCATCCGTGTCTCAATGGAGGAGCGTGTAAAGATACCGTCGGGCCTTACACTTGCTACTGCCAGCAAGGGTTTAAAGGCTACAACTGCGAGATCGGTAAGGAGCCGCAGGATGCTCAGAATTCACAAGGGATGCAAAAAATACAGTTACAAACAGTCCACGGTTCAACACACACCTCGGTTTTTAACCACGGTTTCGGTTCGGTTCGTTTTTTGCTATTCTATTCTTAAGCGAAAGAGAAAGTTGCAATACTCTTTCTTTATTTTACTAAGACTTGAAAATCCTTACATAAACTTACAACTTTACTTAAAAAACCCATGTACACATTCCTAGTGTATTGTATAATATAAAATAAATATATATAAAGATTTACAGTGGCAGCTCAGAGATGTACAGTAGCATTTAAGTATGAAATTGAATGAATAAATGTAGGCTAAAATTAAAAGTCTTCAATATACATTGATTAAAAGCTACTGAATGAAAGGGTTTTTATTATTCAAGAGCAGTGAGTGATTTTCTCTGTCTTTTGTTGTTTTATTAACATCATTTTAGAGGTGAACTGTCCCTTTAAGGACAAGTGTTCACTATAATATCTCTTATACAGACACACGACTTTACTTTCACTTTAGACATAACCCACTATGTTTATCTGTGCTTTACTGGAGTATTATTTTTTCTGTAATCTTCTGACTTTAACTTCACTCCATCTGAAAGACAAATATCGTCCTCTTTACTCCACTACATTTCTATCAAGGTCCTCGAAGTGGAAAGTCGTTTCTGTCGCAGCTCTGAAAGTCAGTGATGATTTTTTTCTTCTTTAAAAGGTGTTTGGGTTTTTTCAGAAAGCCTTTCAGGAATCACTCTTGTAGAGTCTCGTGAAGTTCAATGATTTCACAGCATTTATTAAACACTGATTTATAGTTTAGAGCAAAATGGAAGAAGACGGATGTCCAAATGCTCATTTAGTGGAGGATTCACATAAACAAAGTTGATTCTGTCTTCAGTGAAGGTGAACAGTGTGAGAATATCAGATGTGTATCAGTGTATTGGATCCGTGCATTCGGCCTTAAAGTGACAGCAGCTTTGTAACTTTTCTACAAGTATTTAAATGAGTTTAAGTTAGTCGTCTGCTAGTGTGTCAGATGGAGCGTCACTGACTGGCTTAAACCATGATGGCATAATGTGCATTTAGACAACTATAATACAATAATGCGGCGACATAAAGAAGGACATTTACTTTTGATACTGAAGTACTTCTGAAAACAAATACTTCTGTACTTTTACTCCAGTAATGAAGTTGTGTAGTTTGTCCACGCCTGTTGAACCGTGAATGCCGTTACGAACGGTTCAATGTTCTATTGAGAATTGTGGCATCCCTATTACACACACACACACACACACACCATCTGAACATGTGGCGTTCATCTTTCCACAGCTATTCCGAAGCTCTGCGAGAGTGAAAACGGCGGCTGCGATCACTTCTGCAGGGTGAAGGAGACTAACGTCGCCTGTTTGTGCGCTAAAGGCTACGAGTTGGACGAAAACGGGAAGTCGTGCCACTCTTCTGGTAAATAAAGACTGGCCCGGATGGAGATTTGGTCCCTTTGGTCGCCTTTGGCTTGGCTTATTGAATAAATAATCTTATTTCTGATTGGGACAGAAACAAGAAACAAGATTATTTTTCTCACCCCATTGGCAGATCATTTAGCCTGTTTTAAGCAAAAACTCTCTTCATTTAGATTTATTTTTAAGAAAACAAGGAAAAATATATTTTTACTGATCTAGTAAATGCATCTTGATTTAAGAATTTGTAGATATTTAGACTGGAAACAAGACAAAAATACTGAGTAAGAAGAGCATTATTTGCAGTGTGCTGAACACTGAAGCTGCTTTGAAACGATCACTAATGTGAAAGCGCTTTATAAATACACTCGGCTTGAGTTGATGATGTTCTGATGCGAGCGAGACGTTTCTCTGCCGATTATCTTCCAGCTCAAATGCCTCTTGTGTTTTAGATCCTTACAAATGCGGCGCCATTCATCCCCAGAAGACCAGGAGCATCTTCTTGGAACTTCCAGAAGTCAGCCAGACTGAGATTGAAGAGGAGAAGCCTGCCAAGACCGCCGTAAACGCCACGAATCCGCCGGCCAATGAGACGGACAGCATATTCGGCCTCCCGGAAAACATCGTGGATGAGGAGCCGGTGCTGCCGGAAAAAACTGAAGGAGACACGAGGATTGTCAACGGAGTCGAATGTCCTCCTGGACACTGTCCGTGGCAGGTACAGACACACACACACACACACACACACACACACACACACACACACACACACACACACACACACACACACACACACACACACACACACACACACACACAGTTGATTGAACGTTCTATTTTAAGATAAAGAAAACTTTTTTTTTTTTTAGCTACACTGCAAAAAAATGTATTTCTTACTTGACGTTGATCTAAGGATGTTTTTTTTTTAATGTTGTTTGGCACCGCCAGGCATCGTAAGGCGGAGCCAGAGCGAATAGCATTTGCCAACTAGGCACACTATTTGCCCTTGGTGTGAACAGACACTCGTTTAATGAATTTCTATGTAAAGCACTTTGAATTGCCATTGTGTATGAAATGTGCTGTATAAATAACCTTGCCTTCTCTCAGGCTCTTCTCATTAATGAAAACGACATTGGGTTCTGCGGCGGAACCATCCTGAACCAGCACTTCATCCTGTCGGCCGCTCACTGCATGAATCAGTCGCTCTCCACCAGGGTCATTCTGGGTACGCCTTCTAGAGCAACTCTCCCTAAACTTCAACATTTGTGGCAAAACTGAGCCGGGCTCATGCACATTATCAGACATTTGAGATCCTCCCTTCAGACCCATTAGAGTAAATCTTGCTCGACATGACAAACTTCTTTTTTCCACTATTTTCTGGCGTTTAGTGGGAGCAGCCCAAACTGTCTGCAGGTGCTAGAGCTCACAGGGCCGGAGTTACACACTTTCAAAACGGATTTATAAAAAACGTTTGTTTTTTTCAAGCGCCTTGTTTATTTTATTTTATTTATTTATTACTTTTTTGGGGGGCAACCTATACTTACATGTTTGTCACTTTTATGTAACTTTAAAGTGTTTCCTGTAAAATGACACAAACTAAATTAAAAAATAATCGTAAAACAAGATTATTTTTCTCACCCCATTGGCAGATTATTTATCTTATTTTGAGCAAAAACTCTCTTAAATTTGAGCTTTTTTTTTACAAAACAAGACAATAATTTTGACTTGTCTAGTAAATGTTTCTTAATGTTTGAATTTTTAGATATTTAGAAACAAGACAAAAATACTGAGTAAGAAATGCCTTTTTTGCCGTGCGGTTTTCATTAGTGTTTGTGTCTTCCGTCAGGTGAGTATAACACGCTGGTCAAAGAGGGCAATGAGGTCATTCACGACGTGGACCAGATCCTGATCCACAAGAACTACATTTCGGACACCTACCATAACGACATCGCCCTCATTAAGCTCAGCCGGCCAATCACATTCACCCCCTTCATCATCCCCGCCTGCCTGCCTGAGTCTGTATTCGCGGAGCAAGTGTTGATGCGTCAGGAGGAGGGCATGGTGAGCGGCTTCGGCCGCGTGAGGGAAGGAGGCCTTCAGTCCACCGTGCTCCAGAAGCTGATGGTGCCGTATGTGGACCGGGCCAAATGCATGGAGTCCAGCAAGTTCAAAATCACCCCCCGCATGTTCTGTGCCGGATACGATCAGGAGGAGAAGGACGCGTGTCAGGGAGACAGCGGCGGACCCCATGTGACGCGCTTTAAGGACACCTGGTTCGTCACCGGGGTGGTGAGCTGGGGCGAAGGATGCGCTCGCAAGGGCAAGTACGGCGTCTACACGCAGGTCTCCAAGTACATCACGTGGATCCACAACGCCATGGCCAAAGTCATGCCACAGATGGAAGCTTCCGGACAGCCCAAAGCCAAGCGAGAGCTGCCTCGGAAGACGCCGGTACGGAGAGTCTGACGACACGAGAATCAACAACGATGCTGTCGTAATTCATGATGATTTATCAGTGACGGATCCCAGCTAACAAAAAACATTATTTCTGGATGTTCCCTGAAGCTAAACAGGGGAACGCTCCATATTATAAGGGAACCGAAAAGGGGAATGTTCCATTTTATAAGGGAACCAAAAAGGGGAACTTTCCATTTTATAAGGGAACCGAAAAGGGGAATGTTCCATTTTATAAGGGAACCAAAAAGGGGAATGTTCCATTTTATAAGGGAACCAAAAAGGGAACATTCCATATTATAAGGGAACCAAAAAAGGGAACATTCCATTTTATAAGGGAACCGAAGAGGGAACCAAAAAAGGGAACATTCCATTTTATAAGGGAACCAAAAAGGGAACCAAAAAAGGGTACATTCCATTTTATAAGGGAACCGAAGAGGGAACCAAAAAAGGGAACATTCATTTTATAAGGGAACCAAAAAGGGAACCAAAAAAGGGAAGATTCCATTTCATAAGGGAACCGAAAAGGGAAGATTCCATTTTATAAGGGAACCGAAGAGGGAACCAAAAAAGGGAACATTCCATTTTATAAGGGAACCAAAAAGGGAACGTTCCATATTATAAGGGAACCCAAAAAGGGAACATTCCATTTTATAAGGGAACCAAAAAAGGGAACATTCCATTTTATAAGGGAACCAAAAAGGGAACGTTCCATATTATAAGGGAACCAAAAAGGGAACCAAAAAAGGGTACATTCCATTTTATAAGGGAACCGAAGAGGGAACCAAAAAAGGGAACATTCATTTTATAAGGGAACCGAAAAGGGAACCAAAAAAGGGAACATTCCATTTTATAAGGGAACCAAAAAGGGAACGTTCCATATTATAAGGGAACCCAAAAAGGGAACATTCCATTTTATAAGGGAACCAAAAAAGGGAACATTCCATTTTATAAGGGAACCAAAAAGGGAACGTTCCATATTATAAGGGAACCGAAGAGGGAACCAAAAAAGGGAACATTCCATTTTTTAAGGGAACCGAAAAGGGAAGATTCCATTTTATAAGGGAACCGAAAAGGGAACGTTCCATTTTATAATTTTGGAAACATTACTTTACTTTTGAAAGTTCTCTGAATATTCTGAAACAAATTGGTAACATTTCAAATGTTTATTTGAGAGCATTATTAAAGAGCACATAACTCTGAACAAACGTTCTATTAATGTTCCTGGAAGAACGTTTGTTCCTAACTTCGCCAGAACGTTCTGAGAATGTTCCCTATTAGCTGGGATTCTTCAGAAAAGTATTTTTGTCTTCATAATCTTTCACACGAATGTAACTTACTGTTGATAATATAATGCAATGCCAGTTATTTCTAGTTAAATCTCGTTGCATTATGGGGTAAAAAGATCTGCTGTTTCCTGATGAGATTTACAGTTTTAATAAAGACGACACTGTTGATTTGATGAGCGCTCATGTTCTTATCATATGAAGCCGAGTGTGTTGAAATAAAGTTGCCAACTCAACTCGTTATATTTTGTTTCTTTTTGACTGTTTTTTGAGTTGTGCCTGCTTCCCAAAAGATGAGATAACTTTTATCATCAATTCAAATACATTGAACAAATCAGCTGGATAAAGACATTAATTTGAGTGTGTGTGGAGGCTCTGGATGTGTTGACAAACACACGGATGAAGAGTTCAAAGGTCATGTTGACAGACTAGAGTCCAGACACACAGAGCTGAGCACACACAAACACGGCAGCCAACATTTACCATAAAGACGAAATGGAAACACATGACCAAGATTGACCCCGTCAGCGCCGCATCATATCCTGTTAATGCGGTACACACGTATCCCGGAGAAGACGCTCTTTGGAGAATTATTGACCGTATTGATTGTGGGCGGAGCTACAGTGGAGCGGCTGATGATCAATAACGGACAGGCTTCAGGAGCTTCTGCCGATTGATCGTGATGGAATCATTGATATATCGTCTGCTGTTCTTCACGCTGATCGTTCATCAAGTGTCGTCCGGCGATCAGCACTCGGGTGAGAGATCATCGATCATCGCTCCAAATAACGTTTTAACGTTTGGTTACGAAAGCGCATCAAACGTCCAGGTTTTAAAAACGCTTGCTTAGGCAAACATCAGGGAAACGTTCCATTTTATCATTTGACAAACATTACGAAACGTTCAGAAAAACACGTTCCATGAACAATGTATAAATAATGTTCTCTGCACAAAAAAAAAGCTTTTCTTCCTTAGTATTTTTGTCTTGTTTGTAGTCAAAATATCTAAATATTCTTAAATCAAGATTATTTTTCTCACCCCATTGGCAGATTATTTATCTTATTTTAAGCAAAAACTCTCTTCATTTGGAGTTATTTTTTCCCAAAACAAGACAATAGTTTTTTACTTGTCTAGTAATTTTTTCTTAATGTAAGAATGTTTTGATATTTGGACAAAAAACAAGACAAAAAT
>NC_090175.1:58499235-58516735 GCF_024679245.1 Pseudorasbora parva
CTGACCTCATAACTGACCACATCACTGACCTCATCACTGACCTCATCACTAACCACATCACTGACCTCATCACTAACCACATTACTGACCTCATCACTGACCACATCACTGACCTCATCACTGACCACATCACTGACCTCATCACTGACCTCATCACTGACCTCATCACTGACCACATCACTGACCACATCACTGACCTCATCACTGACCACATCACTGACCTCATCACTGACCTCATCACTGACCTCATCACTTAAACTGCAGATCTAAACACGAGGGGTCAGTCAGCGAGCTTTGTTTGGTCACAGTGGTTAACCCTTAATTGCGTGACTGTTTCGCCATTCCTACATATTGGGGTCTTTAGTGACCCAGCTCTATATCTAACTCTGATAGATCTCTTTCTGTCAGGATAATATATAAAACTCCTGATGTTAGCAATCACAGAAGAATAAAATGAAGCACATTTGGTTCCCTTCTGGAGCTTGTAAGGGTTCAGTTAGAGCAGATGTTTTATCCCGTCATCATCTGTCCTCATCAGAGCTCGTTCAGCATCTGCTCATATTCGCCATCTCACGCATATTCTCCAAACTCATGTTCAACGTCTTCTAAATCAATATTTCCCTCTCTGACAGCTTCTTCAGCAGATCGTCATCAGTGGCTCTAATATCTGACTGTGTTCAGTTCTCGCTCTCTGCAGTAAATCTCTGAGATATTTCAAGTTTTGCCGATTATGGTTTAGTTTCCTGCCTGCAGTGACTATGAGTGTAACGGCACTTCATCATTGCGTATCATTCCACCTTGTGGAATAAAGCTGATATGCTCCTATTTCGTCATTATAGATTCATTTATCATAGTGCAGAAAACAAAAGCGTACTCTTACACACCCCGGGTCGTTAGCGACCCTATACAATTTTGACCAAAAACTAGCAGAAAAACAGGCGTTTAATTATAATTGAATTATTATTTTTTTTGATATATTGTTTAAAGTAGATTGATTGAGGAATACTGGTTCCTAAAAGTTGATATCTAACTTTAAAAAATGAATGAGGAGGAGGAGGAGGAGGGTAGTGATAGATGTCTGGGTCGCTAATGACCCGAGGTATGCATTTAAGGGTTAAAGGGATAACCATAAATGAGCCTGTGGTGTTTATCTGCTGACCCCTCAGGGCATCTGAGACGGCGGTGCGTTTCTTCAGCCGAGAGCAAATGAAGATTTTTAACTCAACCGTTGCTGTGCCAGTCGAATAATGCAATGGCATTAGTTGAGAATATATGAGAGTAAAAAAAACATCTTAAACCCAGCAGCTCGTGACAACACATTGATGTCTTAAGGTACGAAACGATCGGTTTATGAGAGAAACAGAACAGTATTTATATCATTGTTACCGCAAATACAACACTATGTACATCAGCTTTCACTGCGCGACCACTTCCGGTGAGGGAGGTCAAGATACACGCTTGTGATCGCCGCAGTGAAAGCTGATTACATAGTGGTATATTGATTTGTATTCTTTCCGCTGTGTGTTAATAGGCCAGAGGAGAACTGAGTCTGGTTTCTCTAAGGTTTATTTTCCTCCATCATGCCCTGATGGAGTGTCGGTTCCTTTGGTCGCCTTTGGCTTGGCTTGCTCCGTTGGGGACACTAACATTATGATCAGAGTTATGCAACGGCTGAGTTAAAGATCTTCATTTGTGTTCTACTGAAGACACAAACACACCTATGATACCCTGAGGGTCAGCAGATAAACATCAGCCTCATTTTTGGTGAACTATCCCTTTAACACATTCATAACTATTCTAATGAAGTTTACCTTAATATACATGTAGGTCTCACTGTAAAGTGTGAACAGCACATAGAAGTTAGACATCTTGTTTAGCCGAGCATCTCTGTAATACTTTCCTATCAGCTCTTTGAATCAATATTGAAGCATGTGCTGACTGACAGCGCCGCCTGCTGGCCGGAACCGGTAATGAGGGCTTTACACTGCACTGAGAATGCGCTTTAGAAACGGAGCTCGGGGTCTTGAGGCGTGTTTTAAAAGATGAGGATGTTTACATCGAAAACAACCTTTAGTTTTTTCTATCGCCACTAGTCTAGGGCAAACAAAGTGCAAGAAGTTGTGTTAAAATCTATTTTTTTGACGTTGTATGAAAAGATATCACCGGCTAATTTAGACAGCGAAGCGCTACTCGCCCAGTTTTAGATCACAAGAAGACAATATAAGTGTTGTTATCTTCTGAAGTGAGCAGTCTCATTCTGATGAAGTTCGAGCTCTTTCGCTTGAGCGCGGGATAATTGTCTCTTCCCATCAAGAAAAAAATACATTATTATGTAAAAAAAAAAAAGACTCATAATTATGATATATACATATATATATATATTTTTTTTTTTGATTATTCTTCAAAGTAATTTAACAGAAACAGTTTCACTCATTACAACTCTATTTTTTCCCCTGTAAAGAATGATTTCTGGACCAAATACTACGGTAAGTCACATTTAGAAAATTGTATCATGCTTGAATTAAATGAAATGACCATTATACTAATGAACTGATAAATAAATCACAACCCTTTCATAGATGATAGCTCACACTGCCGGTCGCTGTTTGGATTTAAATATGCAAATGCTTAAGAGTCTCTGATTGGATCATTAACAAGCCACACACACACACACACCCGGCCATCCACGTGATGTAAAAGAACACGTGATTCCTCAGACCAGGCCACCTTCTTCCATCGCTCCGTGGTCCAGTTCTGATGCTCACGGGCCACTGTTGGTGCTTTCGGCGGGGTCAGGGGTCAGAGGTCAGAGGTCACCCTGACAGGTCCAGACGCCTCAAACTGAGCTGCTTTGTGTATTCTGACAGCTTTCTATCAGAACCAGCATTAACTTCTGGAGCAGTTTGAGCTCCAGTAGCTCGTCTGTTTGATCGGACCCCACGGGCCAGCCTTCGCTCCCCACGGTCATCAATGAGCCTTGGCCGCCCATGACCCTGTGGCCGGTTCTCCACTGGTCCTTCCTTGGAGCACTTTTGATAGATACTGACCACTGCAGACCGGGAACAGCCCACAAGAGCTGCAGTTTTGGAGATGCTCTGACCCAGTCGTCTAGCCGTCACAATCTGGCCAAACTCGCTCAAATCCTTACGCTTGCCCATTTCTCCTGCTTCACACACATCAACTCTGAGGAATAAATGTTCACTTGCTGCCTAATATATCCCACCCACTAACAGGTGATGGAGAGATCATCAGTGTTATTCACTTCACCTGAGATCAGGATTGACTCTTAAGCCTATTTAAATCCAAACGGACTGGGCAGTGTAGTTAATTATTATTGATCTGCTCTTTACTTTTACATGCAGCCTCCTCAGCATCATATTGAACTGATCTTAGCTTTATATTTCCCTCCCGTCGTGCCGTTCTCAGACGGGGATCAGTGCAGCTCGAGCCCGTGTAAACACGGCGGAACATGCAGAGACGGCATCGGCGGATATTCCTGCACGTGCCCCGACATGTACGGTGGAGCCGACTGTCAAACCGGTGAGTGTCAATCAGTCATCTTTATTTCTATCGCTCTTCTCCAACGCCGATTGTGTCAGAGCAGCTTCAGTGTTAAACAGGACAATACTGCAGCAGAATTAGATTTGGCTGTACAGTCGTTCTGGAGTAAACAGTGATGTTATCAGCTTATTTTAATTTATCAGAGAGAGACAATGTTGGCAGATCAGTGATATAGATTATAGAATTAAGACCTACTTTGGATATGTATTTGGATATGTATTTGAATGTGATGCTGTACACCAGTGAAAGTGATGCTAGTGATGTGTGTGTCGTGATGTTTTTCAGATAAATCCCAGTGTCCGTCTGGCGGGCCGTTAGCGTGCGAACACTTCTGCAAGCCGACGGCCGGCGCGTTTCGGTGCTTCTGCACGCGAGGCTACAGGCTTCAGAGCAACGGAAGGAGCTGCTCGCCTCACGGTACTGCAGAGATCCGGCTGGGCAATCAACCAACCAATCAATCAATCAATCAATCAATCAATCAATCAATCAATCAATCAATCAATCAATCAATCAACCAACTAATCAACCAACCAACCAACCAATCAACCAACTAATCAACCTACCAATCAATCAATCAATCAATCAATCAATCAATCAATCAATCAACCAACCAACCAATCAACCAACCAACTAATCAACCAACCAACCAACCAATCAACCTACCAATCAATCAATCAATCAACCAACTAATCAACCAACCAATCAACCAACCAATAAATCAACCAATCAACCAACCAACCAATCAACCAATCAACCAATCAACCAATCAACCAACCAATCAACCAACCAACCAACCAATCAACCAACCAACCAATCAACCAACCAACCAACCAACCAATAAATCAACCAATCAACCAATCAACCAACCAACCAATCAACCAATCAACCAACCAACCAACCAATCAATCAACCAACCAACCAACCAACCAACCAACCAACCAACCAACCAACCAACCAATCAACCAACCAACCAACCAACCAACCAACCAATCAACCAATCAATCAATCAATCAACCAACCAACCAACCAATCAACCAACCAACCAACCAATCAACCAACCAACCAACCAACCAATCAACCAACCAACCAATCAATCAACCAACCAACCAACCAACCAACCAACCAACCAACCAACCAACCAACCAATCAACCAACCAACCAACCAACCAACCAACCAACCAACCAATCAACCAATCAACCAACCAACCAACCAACCAACCAATCAACCAATCAACCAATCAACCAACCAATCAACCAACCAACCAATCAATCAATCAATCAATCAATCAATCAATCAAATATTAAACCAACTTTTTTTATCAAGACCTCGGCCACGTTTACATGTGACATTTCAACCTCTCCAGTAAAAAAAAACACGTGCTCACGTCAGTTTTCAGAAAAATTTCATTTACTGGTTTATACTCTATGGCTGTCAAAATTGCTCAAAAAAGACTTTTGAATTTTGCCTCTAAAAACATTCGAACTATTCGAACATCTGGGTGTGCATTTTGTCAATGACGCGCATTACGTCAATAACAGGACAAATGATACAAAGGGACATAACTACTTGTGTAGGTTGTCTATTTAAGTTTAAACATGTTTGACAAAGTATTACTTACACCAAAACAAGTAAATTAACTAATGGCCAAGACTGCAGACCTCTCTCTCTCTCTCTCTCTCTCTCTCTCTCTCTCTCTCTCTCTCTCTCTCTCTCTCTCTCTCTCTCTCTCTCTCTCTCGCCCTCTCTCTCTCTCTCTCTCTCCATGAGGCATGGTATGCTAACTGTATCTTGCATAGCTTGCATATAACTTTATCTCATGAATCAACAATTTTACCTCCTACCGACCAAAACCCAACGTACTTCCAGAGATGGCTTTAGATTTTGGAATTAAAATCGCTTTCTCTGCCGCGGTAGAGATGGGCTCTGCACTTTCTGCCATCTTCACTGCAAGACGAGTCAACTTTCAGCAGTGACTCCTGTGACCTGTGATCACTGATCTGAGACCTGTGCCTGAACCCTCAAGACTTTGTGGGGTTGAGACCAAGACTTGGTGGGGTTGAGACTGAGACTTTGTGGGGTTGAGACCAAGACTTTGTGGGCTTGAGACCAAGACTTTGTGGGGTTGAGACCAAGACTTGTTGGGGTTGAGACCAAGACTTTGTGGGGTTGAGACCAAGACCAAGACTTTGTGGGTTTGAGACCAAGACCAAGACTTTGTGGGTTCGAGACCAAGACCAAGACTTTGTGGGGTTGAGACCAAGACCAAGACTTTGTGGGGTTGAGACCAAGACTTTGTGGGGTTGAGACCAAGACAAAGACTTTGTGGATTTGAGACCAAGACCAAGACTTTGTGGGTTTGAGACCAAGACCAAGACTTTGTGGGGTTGAGACCAAGACTTTGTGGGTTTGAGACCAAGACCAAGACTTTCTGGGTTTGAGACCAAGACCAAGACTTTGTGGGGTTAAGACTAGACCAATACTTTGTGGGGTTGAGACCAAGACCAAGACTTTGTAGGGTTGAGACCAAGACTTTGTGGGGTTGAGACCAAGACTTTGTGGGTTTGAGACCAAGACCAAGACTTTGTGGGGTTGAGACCAAGACCAAGAATTTGTGGGTTTGAGACCAAGACTTTGTGGGTTTGAGACCAAAACCAAGACTTTGTGGGTTCGAGACCTTCGAAAAATGGTCTTGAGTACTACAACACTATATCTGTGTTCTCATTGGCTGCTTTGAACGTTTGGATCATGTGACACTGACCTCCTCCATGTTCTCAGTTCAGAACCCGTGTGGGATGACGGAGAAGTCCAGCTTCTGTCCTGATGGCCAGTGCCCATGGGAGGTGAGAACCGACCACATTACCCAGCATCCCTAGCACTGATGATGTTGATGATGATGATGATGACGATGATGATGATGTGTGCAGGTGCGGTTCATGAACGCCAGCAGTGATGTTATCTGTCACGGTGTGATTGTGGGCCGTAAGTCGGTGTTGACATCAGCTTTGTGTATGTCAGTCCTGCAGGAGCGGCACGTCACTCTCGGTGAGCACAAACCAACCATACCATTAAAAACATAAGGTCACTTTAAAGGGTGACTTCAGTAATTTAGCACATGGCTTTGTATCAGTAGAAACCCGGCAATATATTCGAATGATCGTATATTTATGTATTTTATTTCTGGACAAAATCCTCCGATGACACAAATATCTGAGGATGTTTTGTCCAGAGCCTAAAGACTACAGCCAGTAGAGGAGCTATTTAGACTAAAGACTACAGCCAATAGAGGAGCTATTTAGACTAAAGACTACAGTCAGTAGAGGAGCTATTTAGACTAAAGACTACAGTCAGTAGAGGAGCTATTTAGACTAAAGACTACAGCCAGTAGAGGAGCTATTTAGACTAAAGACTACAGTCAGTAGAGGAGCTATTTAGACTAAAGACTACAGCCAGTAGAGGAGCTATTTAGACTAAAGACTACAGTCAGTAGAGGAGCTATTTAGACTAAAGACTACAGCCAGTAGAGGAGCTATTTAGACTAAAGACTACAGTCAGTAGAGGAGCTATTTAGACTAAAGACTACAGTCAGTAGAGGAGCTATTTAGACTAAAGACTACAGCCAGTAGAGGAGCTATTTAGACTAAAGACTACAGCCAGTAGAGGAGCTATTTAGACTAAAGACTACAGTCAGTAGAGGAGCTATTTAGACTAAAGACTACAGTCAGTAGAGGAGCTATTTAGACTAAAGACTACAGCCAGTAGAGGAGCTATTTAGACTTAAGACTACAGTCAGTAGAGGAGCTATTTAGACTAAAGACTACAGCCAGTAGAGGAGCTATTTAGACTAAAGACTACAGCCAGTAGAGGAGCTATTTAGACTAAAGACTACAGTCAGTAGAGGAGCTATTTAGACTAAAGACTACAGTCAGTAGAGGAGCTATTTAGACTAAAGACTACAGCCAGTAGAGGAGCTATTTAGACTAAAGACTACAGTCAGTAGAGGAGCTATTTAGACTAAAGACTACAGTCAGTAGAGGAGCTATTTAGACTAAAGACTACAGTCAGTAGAGGAGCTATTTAGACTAAAGACTACAGCCAGTAGAGGAGCTATTTAGACTTAAGACTACAGTCAGTAGAAGAGCTATTTAGACTAAAGACTACAGCCAGTAGAGGAGCTATTTAGACTAAAGACTACAGCCAGTAGAGGAGCTATTTAGACTAAAGACTACAGCCAGTAGAGGAGCTATTTAGACTAAAGACTACAGCCAGTAGAGGAGCTATTTAGACTTAAGACTACAGCCAGTAGAGGAGCTATTTAGACTTAAGACTACAGCCAGTAGAGGAGCTATTTAGACTAAAGACTACAGCCAGTAGAGGAGCTATTTAGACTAAAGACTACAGCCAGTAGAGGAGCTATTTAGACTAAAGACTACAGCCAGTAGAGGAGCTATTTAGACTAAAGACTACAGCCGGTAGAGGAGCTATTTAGACTAAAGACTACAGCCGGTAGAGGAGCTATTTAGACTAAAGACTACAGCCAGTAGAGGACCTATTTAGACTAAAGACTACAGCCAGTAGAGGAGCTATTTAGACTAAAGACTACAGCCGGTAGAGGAGCTATTTAGACTAAAGACTACAGCCAGTAGAGGAGCTATTTAGACTAAAGACTACAGTCAGTAGAGGAGCTATTTAGACTAAAGACTACAGCCAGTAGAGGAGCTATTTAGACTAAAGACTACAGTCAGTAGAGGAGCTATTTAGACTAAAGACTACAGTCAGTAGAGGAGCTATTTAGACTAAAGACTACAGCCAGTAGAGGAGCTATTTAGACTAAAGACTACAGTCAGTAGAGGAGCTATTTAGACTAAAGACTACAGTCAGTAGAGGAGCTATTTAGACTAAAGACTACAGTCAGTAGAGGAGCTATTTAGACTAAAGACTACAGTCAGTAGAGGAGCTATTTAGACTAAAGACTACAGCCAGTAGAGGAGCTATTTAGACTAAAGACTACAGCCAGTAGAGGAGCTATTTAGACTAAAGACTACAGCCAGTAGAGGAGCTATTTAGACTAAAGACTACAGCCGGTAGAGGAGCTATTTAGACTAAAGACTACAGCCGGTAGAGGAGCTATTTAGACTAAAGACTACAGCCAGTAGAGGAGCTATTTAGACTAAAGACTACAGCCAGTAGAGGAGCTATTTAGACTAAAGACTACAGCCAGTAGAGGAGCTATTTAGACTAAAGACTACAGCCGGTAGAGGAGCTATTTAGACTAAAGACTACAGCCAGTAGAGGAGCTATTTAGACTAAAGACTACAGCCAGTAGAGGAGCTATTTAGACTAAAGACTACAGTCAGTAGAGGAGCTATTTAGACTAAAGACTACAGCCAGTAGAGGAGCTATTTAGACTAAAGACTACAGCCAGTAGAGGAGCTATTTAGACTAAAGACTACAGCCAGTAGAGGAGCTATTTAGACTAAAGACTACAGTCAGTAGAGGAGCTATTTAGACTAAAGACTACAGCCAGTAGAGGAGCTATTTAGACTAAAGACTACAGCCAGTAGAGGAGCTATTTAGACTAAAGACTACAGTCAGTAGAGGAGCTATTTAGACTAAAGACTACAGTCAGTAGAGGAGCTATTTAGACTAAAGACTACAGTCAAGTAGAGGAGCTATTTAGACTAAAGACTACAGCCAGTAGAGGAGCTATTTAGACTAAAGACTACAGCCAGTAGAGGAGCTATTTAGACTAAAGACTATAGCCAGTAGAGGAGCTATTTAGACTAAAGACTACAGTCAAGTAGAGGAGCTATTTAGACTAAAGACTACAGCCAGTAGAGGAGCTATTTAGACTAAAGACTACAGTCAGTAGAGGAGCTATTTAGACTAAAGACTACAGTCAAGTAGAGGAGCTATTTAGACTAAAGACTACAGTCAGTAGAGGAGCTATTTAGACTAAAGACTACAGTCAAGTAGAGGAGCTATTTAGACTAAAGACTACAGCCAGTAGAGGAGCTATTTAGACTAAAGACTACAGCCAGTAGAGGAGCTATTTAGACTAAAGACTACAGCCAGTAGAGGAGCTATTTAGACTAAAGACTATAGCCAGTAGAGGAGCTATTTAGACTAAAGACTACAGTCAGTAGAGGAGCTATTTAGACTAAAGACTACAGCCAGTAGAGGACCTATTTAGACTAAAGACTACAGCCAGTAGAGGAGCTATTTAGACTAAAGACTATAGCCAGTAGTGGGAGCTTTTGGGTGAAGTAACCCTTTTAAGTGTGTGTTGTTGTCTTCCAGCGGTCCGTGACTCAAGCGTAACGCTGGGGGTCTCCAGCTGGACTCCTCATAAGCGATACGCATCCGGTCCGGAGGACGACCTGGCCTTCCTGGAGCTGAAGGAGCCATTTCCGGAGCACATGTCCATTATCCCGCTCTGCCTACCGGAGAAAGACTACAGCGAGAACATTCTGATGGGGGCGGGCCGAGAGGGTGTGGTCATGGGCGGAGCCAGCCACTCTTACCTCTCATTGGACGACTGTCGTGACTCTCTCAATCTCACGTTCTTAATGACCAATAAGATGTTCTGTATGGAGAGGCATGCAGCTAGTGCTTCCATCGGCACCAAACTGAAGCGGTGTGAGGTGAAGTCCGGGAGTCCCGTTGCTACAGTGGAGGGAAAGACGGCGTTCCTGACGGGCCTTTCTCTGCCGGTCCGAGGCTGTGATAACGAACTTGTGTTCACCAAACTGTCCCGGTATCTGCACTGGATCCGGCCGCTGCTGCATGCATCCGAGAAGGAACAACAACGATGAAGAAACGACAGCAATAACCTGAGAATCTTATGTGTGGGTCATATTTCACTGCAAAATACCGTATATAACCGAATATAAGACGAGGTTTGTGTCCTAAAAATAGGCTTAAAAATCCATTAGTATCCAGCTGCAGCCCTGCACCACACCAGTTTCAGAACACCGGTATCAGAACACCAGTTTCAGAACACCAGTTTCAGAACACCAGTTTCAGAACCCCAGTATCAGAACACCAGTTTCAGAACTCCAGTTTTAGAACCCCAGTATCAAAACACCAGTTTCAGAACACCAGTATCAGAATACCAGTTTCGGAACTCCAGTTTTAGAACCCCAGTATCAGAACACCAGTATCAGAACACCAGTTTCGGAACTCCAGTTTTAGAACCCCAGTATCAGAACCCCAGTTTCAGAACACCAGTATCAGAACCCCAGTTTCAGAACCCCAGTATCAGAACACCAGTATCAGAACACCAGTTTCAGAACACCAGTTTCGGAACTCCAGTTTTAGAACCCCAGTATCAGAACACCAGTATCAGAACACCAGTTTCGGAACTACAGTTTTAGAACCCCAGTATCAGAACCCCAGTTTCAGAACACCAGTATCAGAACCCCAGTTTCGGAACACCAGTTTTAGAACCGCAGTATAAGAACCCCAGTATCAGAACTTCAGTTTCAGAACCCCAGTATCAGAACCCCAGTATCAGAACCCCAGTTTCAGAACCCCAGTTTCGGAACCCCAGTTTCAGAACACTAGTTTCAAAACCCTAGTATCAGAACATCAGTTTCAGAACCCTAGTATCAGAACATCAACTTCAGAACCCCAGTTTCAAATCCCCAATATCAGAACACCAGTTTCAGAACCCCAGTTTCAAAACCCCAGTATTAGAACACCAGTTTCAGAACCCCAGTTTCAGAACCCCAGTATCAGAACACCAGTATCGGAACACCAGTTTTGGAACCCCAGTTTCAGAACCCCAGTTTCAGAACACCAGTATCAGAACACCAGTATCGGAACACCAGTTTCGGAACCCCAGTTTCAGAACCCCAGTATCAGAACCTCAGTTTCAGAACACCAGTATCAGAACCCCAGTTTCAGAACCCCAGTATCAGAACCTCAGTTTCAGAACACCAGTATCAGAACCCCAGTTTCAGAACCCCAGTATCAGAACACCAGTTTCAGAACACCAGTATCAGAACCCCAGTTTCAGAACCCCAGTATCGGAACCCCAGTATCAGAACACCAGTATCAGAACACTAGTTTCAGAATCCCAGTATCAGAACACCAGTATCAGAACACCAGTTTCGGAACCCCAGTATCAGAACCCCAGTTTCGGAACCCCAGTATCAGAACCCCAATATCAGAACACCAGTTTCGGAACCCCAGTATCAGAACCCCAATATCAGAACACCAGTTTCGGGAACCCCAGTATCAGAACCCCAGTTTCGGAACCCCAGCATCAGAACCCCAATATCAGAACACCAGTTTCAGAACCCCAGTATCAGAACCCCAGTTTCGGAACCCCAGTATCAGAACCCCAGTATCACAACCCCAATATCAGAACCCCAATATCAGAACACCAGTTTCGGAACCCCAGTATCAGAACCCCAGTATCAGAACCCCAGTATCAGAACACCAGTTTCGGAACCCCAGTATCAGAACCCCAGTTTCGGTACCCCAGTATCAGAACCCCAATATCAGAACCCCAGTTTCGGAACCCCAGTATCAGAACCCCAGTATCAGAACCCCAGTATCAGAACCCCAGTATCAGAACCCCAATATCAGAACCCCAGTATCAGAACCCCAGTATCAGAACCCCAGTATCAGAACCCCAGTATCAGAACCCCAATATCAGAACCCCAATATCAGAACCCCAATATCAGAACCCCAGTATCAGAACCCCAGTTTCGGAACCCCAGTATCAGAACACCAGTTTCAGAATCCCAGTATCAGAACACCAGTTTCAGAACCCCAGTTTCGGAACCCCAGTATCAGAACCCCAATATCAGAACACCAGTTTCGGAACCCCAGTATCAGAAACCCAGTTTCAGAACCCCAGGATCAGAACCCCAGGATCAGAACCCCAGTTTCGGAACCCCAGTATGAGAACCCCAATATCAGAACACCAGTTTCAGAACCCCAGTATCAGAACCCCAGTATCAGAACCCCAGTATCAGAACCCCAATATCAGAACCCCAGTATCAGAACCCCAGTATCAGAACCCCAGTATCAGAACCCCAGTATCAGAACCCCAATATCAGAACACCAGTTTCAGAACCCCAGTATCAGAACCCCAGTATCAGAACCCCAATATCAGAACACCAGTTTCAGAACCCCAGTATCAGAACCCCAGTATCAGAACCCCAGTTTCAGAACACCAGTATCAGAACCCCAGTTTCGGAACACCAGTTTTAGAACCGCAGTATAAGAACCCCAGTATCAGAACTTCAGTTTCAGAACCCCAGTATCAGAACCCCAGTATCAGAACCCCAGTTTCAGAACCCCAGTTTCGGAACCCCAGTTTCAGAACACTAGTTTCAAAACCCTAGTATCAGAACATCAGTTTCAGAACCCTAGTATCAGAACATCAACTTCAGAACCCCAGTTTCAAATCCCCAATATCAGAACACCAGTTTCAGAACCCCAGTTTCAAAACCCCAGTATTAGAACACCAGTTTCAGAACCCCAGTTTCAGAACCCCAGTATCAGAACACCAGTATCGGAACACCAGTTTTGGAACCCCAGTTTCAGAACCCCAGTTTCAGAACACCAGTATCAGAACACCAGTATCGGAACACCAGTTTCGGAACCCCAGTTTCAGAACCCCAGTATCAGAACCTCAGTTTCAGAACACCAGTATCAGAACCCCAGTTTCAGAACCCCAGTATCAGAACCTCAGTTTCAGAACACCAGTATCAGAACCCCAGTTTCAGAACCCCAGTATCAGAACACCAGTTTCAGAACACCAGTATCAGAACCCCAGTTTCAGAACCCCAGTATCGGAACCCCAGTATCAGAACACCAGTATCAGAACACTAGTTTCAGAATCCCAGTATCAGAACACCAGTATCAGAACACCAGTTTCGGAACCCCAGTATCAGAACCCCAGTTTCGGAACCCCAGTATCAGAACCCCAATATCAGAACACCAGTTTCGGAACCCCAGTATCAGAACCCCAATATCAGAACACCAGTTTCGGGAACCCCAGTATCAGAACCCCAGTTTCGGAACCCCAGCATCAGAACCCCAATATCAGAACACCAGTTTCAGAACCCCAGTATCAGAACCCCAGTTTCGGAACCCCAGTATCAGAACCCCAGTATCAGAACACCAGTATCAGAACCCCAGTTTCAGAACACCAGTATCAGAACCCCAGTTTCGGAACACCAGTTTTAGAACCGCAGTATAAGAACCCCAGTATCAGAACTTCAGTTTCAGAACCCCAGTATCAGAACCCCAGTATCAGAACCCCAGTTTCAGAACCCCAGTTTCGGAACCCCAGTTTCAGAACACTAGTTTCAAAACCCTAGTATCAGAACATCAGTTTCAGAACCCTAGTATCAGAACATCAACTTCAGAACCCCAGTTTCAAATCCCCAATATCAGAACACCAGTTTCAGAACCCCAGTTTCAAAACCCCAGTATTAGAACACCAGTTTCAGAACCCCAGTTTCAGAACCCCAGTATCAGAACACCAGTATCGGAACACCAGTTTTGGAACCCCAGTTTCAGAACCCCAGTTTCAGAACACCAGTATCAGAACACCAGTATCGGAACACCAGTTTCGGAACCCCAGTTTCAGAACCCCAGTATCAGAACCTCAGTTTCAGAACACCAGTATCAGAACCCCAGTTTCAGAACCCCAGTATCAGAACCTCAGTTTCAGAACACCAGTATCAGAACCCCAGTTTCAGAACCCCAGTATCAGAACACCAGTTTCAGAACACCAGTATCAGAACCCCAGTTTCAGAACCCCAGTATCGGAACCCCAGTATCAGAACACCAGTATCAGAACACTAGTTTCAGAATCCCAGTATCAGAACACCAGTATCAGAACACCAGTTTCGGAACCCCAGTATCAGAACCCCAGTTTCGGAACCCCAGTATCAGAACCCCAATATCAGAACACCAGTTTCGGAACCCCAGTATCAGAACCCCAATATCAGAACACCAGTTTCGGGAACCCCAGTATCAGAACCCCAGTTTCGGAACCCCAGCATCAGAACCCCAATATCAGAACACCAGTTTCAGAACCCCAGTATCAGAACCCCAGTTTCGGAACCCCAGTATCAGAACCCCAGTATCACAACCCCAATATCAGAACCCCAATATCAGAACACCAGTTTCGGAACCCCAGTATCAGAACCCCAGTATCAGAACCCCAGTATCAGAACACCAGTTTCGGAACCCCAGTATCAGAACCCCAGTTTCGGTACCCCAGTATCAGAACCCCAATATCAGAACCCCAGTTTCGGAACCCCAGTATCAGAACCCCAGTATCAGAACCCCAGTATCAGAACCCCAGTATCAGAACCCCAATATCAGAACCCCAGTATCAGAACCCCAGTATCAGAACCCCAGTATCAGAACCCCAGTATCAGAACCCCAATATCAGAACCCCAATATCAGAACCCCAGTATCAGAACCCCAGTTTCGGAACCCCAGTATCAGAACACCAGTTTCAGAATCCCAGTATCAGAACACCAGTTTCAGAACCCCAGTTTCGGAACCCCAGTATCAGAACCCCAATATCAGAACACCAGTTTCGGAACCCCAGTATCAGAAACCCAGTTTCAGAACCCCAGGATCAGAACCCCAGGATCAGAACCCCAGTTTCGGAACCCCAGTATGAGAACCCCAATATCAGAACACCAGTTTCAGAACCCCAGTATCAGAACCCCAGTATCAGAACCCCAGTATCAGAACCCCAATATCAGAACCCCAGTATCAGAACCCCAGTATCAGAACCCCAGTATCAGAACCCCAGTATCAGAACCCCAATATCAGAACACCAGTTTCAGAACCCCAGTATCAGAACCCCAGTATCAGAACCCCAGTATCAGAACACCAGTTTCAGAACTGCAGTTTCAGAATCACGATTCAGAAATCGTGGATTTTGATTGGATCGATGTCGCCAATCTTTAACAACAATACTTTTAAATAAAATCACTTTTCTGTAAATATAATATACATGCCATGATGTACAATGATTAACATTTTAAAACATAGCCTATTGATCATGGACCCTTAATAAAGACAGTAGACAGGCAGAACTATACACAGTTTTTATTTTACAAATATAAATAAATGAATAACATGCTGTAAAGTGTTTGCCATTTGACTATAGATATATATTCGTATTATTCATGCTAATATTTCGTTCACATTCATATTGTTAAGAATAATACTGACAGAAAATAGCCTTTGATATTTAATGTTAATGGACACAACACTGTAGTTTATTGTTACTTCAACAATACTACAACCTTTTTGTTTTAAATATATATTAGGCCTAATACATTCGTAACATGTTAAAACGTGTTTCCCATTTGACTCTATATTCAATCGTATTATTTTGATTGAAAATAATAGACAGAGAATGTGTCATTTCTATTTTTCAAATGTCAAATAAAAATAACCATTTAATAAAAGACCTTAAAGTGAAACGTGTTGCTCTGAAATAAATCAATAAACATGGGACGTATATCACATATTTCTAAAATAATACGTTTAAAACGAATTTAAACGGCACATAATAAAAAATAAAAACATCTTAAAACAAAAACGTGACTCTGAAGGCCATATCACGGCATTTCTGCACAAATACTTGAAGAGATTAAAGTGTTTTCATCCCTGAAAATGAAATTAATGCAGTTTATTAATGAATAATTATTTAATATTTAGACAAATAATATACTTTCACAAATGCAAAAAAAAAAGCTTTAATGACAAAACGTGAAATACTTGAAAAGATGAAAGTGTTTTCATACCTGAAAAAAAAGTTTAATTGATAATTATCTTAATATTAAGACAAATAATATGTTTTGACAAATGCAAAAAAAGCTTTAATGATAAAATGTGAAAGATGTGAACAGATTCAGTACTCATGACAGAAATATCACACACAACTCCACATATTCTCCTCATGCGTCTGTTCTCATCGCACTGGCTTAAAGGCATGTTTCTCTTGTTCAAGCTATGAATAGAAAAGTACGTTTATGACAGTATCTGAAAGGGAGAAAGCAGAGGTAACAGTAGAGGGCGCCAACACCACAGGCTGGTGATTAGTGGCAGGGTTATGAATTATAGATCAGTGTAATGTGCAGCGTAAAGGCCCATTTGCTCTGCTGGTCTTATTATAACCCCACCGTTCGGTTTGTTTCAGGACCATAATGTCAGATGTGTTTGATTAAAGCAGATGGTTATGGTCTAAATATCTTCACAGTACCATTGTTACAGACATACATAAGTATTGTATTTTTGTGAGAAGGTTATTCATTTGTCACTCATTCATTTCTGAACTCATTGGCAGAGAGCACTTTATTTGTGACAAATTAATCCAAATATCTAATGAATGGTGTTAAAATGTTTTTTTTCCTTCTCTAAACGGTCAGAAAAAAGGTACATTTCTGTCCCTGTGGCGGTACCCGCAGGTAAAAACTGAAAAGGTACTAATATGCCCCCTTAATGTTCTACGATGTACCTGTAAGGGACTATTTCTCTTAGCGTACTGATATGTACCGTTATGGGGTGAGTGAGGTACATAGACGTCCCTTTTTCACTTCTGTACCTCAGAGCACCGCTCCAGTCACAGCACTGTATTGTAATGAATTATCAGTTAGAATTTTTCAAATAAAATTATTTTTCTGTGAAAACCAGATTTTTTTCACAAAAAAATATCCCTAAAAAAAAACATCTGGAAAATGGGGGTCAGCTTATATTCAGGGTCGTCTGATATTGGGGTATATACGGTAACTATAGAAATGATATCGTGCAAGTTGTGAATCATAGAAATGTGCATTTGCAGATGATATTTACAGCTGCTGTCAGTCTGATGATCCCCAGAGCCTGAAGAGTAAAACACTGAAGCATTCGTCTGTTTGTTTGAGTGGCATTTCAAGTTCTGACTCA
>NC_090175.1:58521735-58524235 GCF_024679245.1 Pseudorasbora parva
AGTGAATCGATTCATGATTCAAACCATTATGACTCAGTGAATCGATTCATGATTCGAACCGTTGAGTCAGTGAATCGATTCAGGATTCGAACCGTTATGAGTCAGTGAATCGACTCATGATTCGAACCGTTATTAGTCAGTGAATCAACTCATGATTCAAACCGTTATGAGTCAGTGAATCAACTCATGATTTGAACCGTTATGAGTCAGTGAATCAACTCATGATTTGAACCGTTATGAGTCAGTGTATCGACTCATGATTCGGATCGTTATGAGTCAGTGAATCGACTCATGATTCGAACCGTTATGAGTCAGTGTATCGACTCATGATTCGAACCGTTATGAGTCAGTGAATCGATTCATGATTCGGATCGTTATGAGTCAGTGAATCGACTCATGATTCGAACCGTTATGAGTCAGTGAATCGATTCATGATTCGAACCGTTATGAGTCAGTGAATCGACTCATGATTCAAACTGTTATGAGTCAGTGAATCGATTCAGGATTCGAACCGTTATGAGTCAGTGAATTGATTCATGATTAGAACCGTTATGAGTCAGTGAATTGATTCATGATTCGAACCGTTATGAGTCAGTGAATTGATTCATGATTCGAACCGTTATGAGTCAGTGAATTGATTCATGATTCGAACCGTTATGAGTCAGTGAATCAACTCATGATTCAAAACGCCAGAGTCGCATTTGACTCGCAATCCGAATCATGAATCGATTCACTGTCAGGGAGTTTTGGTGTTGGGTTCCTGTGTTTTGAGGTTTTCATGTTCACTGTCATGTTCTGTCTTGCACTTCCTGGGGCCTATTGCACAAAACTAGGATAAGGGATTAAGCCGGGATATCTTGGTGATCCTGGCTCAATTTATCCACTATTATTACACGGCTCTGTGAAATACTTGATTCTGATTGGTCCATCGCGCATTGACTCATAACGGTTCGAATCATGAATCAATTCACTGACTCATAACGGTTTGAATCATGAATCGATTCACTGACTCAACGGTTCGAATCATGAATCGATTCACTGACTCATAACGGTTTGAATCATGAATCGATTCACTGACTCATTACGGTATTATGTGTGTCTGTGTGTGAAGATGAACATGAAGGTGAGGATTTCATGTCAGAATTTTAAGTTTTGGCTGAACTAAAGAGGTCATGAAATGAGAAGTCAGCTTCAGCACAGCTTGTGATGGTGTTTTAAAAGCTTCACCTTTTGACACTGGTTTCTCGTTTCTGAAGCTTGTCTCGTTAAACAGGGACTGCATGCACACGTGTGTTGCGTGTTTATCTTATAGTCGTGTGTGTTTGGCTTGTGTGTAAACGGTGTGTGTTTATCCGGACTGAAGGAAACGAGGTCATGAAGAGTAAAACTATACGGCTGAAAGATCAACTCTAATCTGCAGTTCATTTGATGCTTCAGATCCCTCGTGTGACTGCACTTTAATATTCTGGCATATATTTATATTTCATCCGGTCAGCTTTTTCACGTTACATAAACGTCTCTGACCGGTAATGGAGGAGCTTGGCCTTTACAGTCACCCATGAAGTCAAAATGGGCAATTCTTGTGTTTTTCTGTTTGAATTAAGATTATTTTTCTCACCCCATTGGCAGATTATTTATCTTATTTTAAGCAAAAACTCTCTTCATTTAGAGTTATTTTCCCCAAAACAAGACAATTACTTTTGCTTGTCTAGTAAATACTTCTTGTTTTAAGAATGTTTAGATATTTAGACTAGAAACAAGACAAAAATACTGAGAAGAAGAGCATTTTATGGGAGCTCATCATTATTGGGTCAGAATAACTTCATCTCTTCTCTGATGATGAGGGCGGGGCCAGCTGTCACTCACAGGAGATCAGCCAATAGCAGACCAATCAGTTCCCCTCAGGCACAGTCAAGCCCCGCCCACATCTGTTCTTGTTTGCGAGGCGATTGGCTCGGCGTACGGCTCAATAGAGGAGTGTGATTTAACGCACTCTTCTCTAAGATGAAGGAAGTCTGATTCCTCACGATGTGTTCTCTTTAAATAGCGTGGTTTAATGCTGGAATAATTTGCCGGTGGTTAGATCAGCGGGAGACTCGCTCAGATATAATAGAGCTCTGAGCTCCAGACTCGAGATGAGGTCAGGTCAGCCTCCGTCTTCACACTCGGCCAATAATGAACACACACTCGCAATACTGAGGCCATGATGGCTGTTCACACAGAATAATGAAGCTAATGAACAATTACACTGAGATGGACACACACACACACACACACACACACACTGATCACCTCTTGCTCTCTCTCTCTCTCTCTCTCTCTCTCTCTCTCACACACACAAACACACATACTCTTTCTCTCTCTCTCTCTCTCTCTCTCTCTCTCTCACACACACACACACACACACACACACACACACACACTCTCTCTCTCTCTCTCTCTCTCTCTCTCTCACACACACACACACACACACACACACACACACACACACACACACACA
>NC_090175.1:58526735-58529235 GCF_024679245.1 Pseudorasbora parva
TGTGTGTGTGTGTGTGATGGGTAGGGTTAGGGGTTGAGGCAGTGTATTTGTCTGTGTGTGTGTGTGTGTGTGTGTGTGTGTGTGTGTGTATGTGTCTGTGTGTGTGTGTGTGTGTGTGTGTGTATGTGTGTGTGTGTGTGTGTGTGTGTGTGTGTGTGTGTGTGTGTGTGTGTGTGTCTGTGTGTGTGTGTGTGTGTGTGTGTGTGTGTGTTTCTCTCCTTCAGTTGATGTGGTTTGTTATCAGAGTTATCAGAGTCTCCAGAGCTCTTCACAAGGTGTGTGTGTGTGTGTGTATGTGTTAGTGTGTGTGTGTGTTACTTTCTGACATTTCATTCTCTGTTTAGTTCTGTTGATTCAGACACTGCTGAATCTTCTGACAGATTTGTTTAATACAGACGCAGAATATAATAATGATGATCGTTCCTCATCTAATGACTGTGATTACACTGAGTGTGTGTCCGTGTGGAGTAATGCATGAGTGTGTGTCCGTGTGGAGTAATGCACGAGTGTGTGTCCGTGTGGAGTAATGCACGAGTGTGTGTCCGTGTGGAGTAATGCACGAGTGTGTGTCCGTGTGGAGTAATGCACGAGTGTGTGTCCGTGTGGAATAACGCACGAGTGTGTGTGTGTCCAGCGTTAGGCCGTAATGTTAACTGTTCCAGCTTTAGTTCTCCTCAGTGTAATCGTCTGAAGGCTTCTGCGTGAGCGGCTCGCTCTCGGGGCTGATTGATAATTACAGCATCTGATGATCGCTTCACATCACACTCCAAACACGACTGAGGCGTTACTCATAAATCATATCTGTGGAGCTCTAACGCATCCGCAGCTCTGGCTCAGGACGAACCGCCTGCAGCAAAGGGCAAAGGTCAGATACGAGTGTCCGTCATTATGTGTGTGTGTGTGTGTGTGTGTGGTTGTGTATTATCATCATGTACTATTTCACACCGCCGCCGTGAGTAAAGGCCTCTTCTTTCCCGCCGGTTTATTTCCCTTCGCTCCGATTATATAATCCACCTCACACTCGTCTGTCCTCACAGAGGCACATCAAGCCTTCACTGACAAGCACTGCAGTAGTGTCCAGTTCTGCTGGAGGAATAGAGTTATACTATACTGGAGGACGTTTATGTTTACTCATGTCATATATGTAGTCAGTTTATGCACACCGATCAGGCATAACATTATGACCTTATATTGTGTTGGTCCCCCTGACCCGTCTCTGATGGACTCCTCTAGACCCCTGAAGGTGTGCTGTGGTGTCTGGCACCAAGATGTTAGCAGCAGATCCTTTAAGTCCTGTAAGTGCAGACTTGTTTGTTCGGCTCATCCCACAGATGCTCGATTGGATTGAGATCTGGGGAATCTGGAGGCCGAGTCGACGCCTCAAACTGGTTGTTGTGCTCCTCAAACCATTCCTGAAGCATTTGTGCTTTGTGTCAGGAGCATTATCCTGCTGGAAGAGCCACAGCCACCAGAATACCGTTTCCATCAAAGGCTGAACATGGTCTCAGCAATGCTTAGGTAGGTGGAGCGTGTCAAAGTAACATCCACATGGATGGAGGACCCAAGGTTTCCCAGCAGAACATTGGCCAAAGCATCACACTGCCTCCGCCGGCTCGCCTTCTTCCCATAGTGCATCCTGGGGCCATGTGTTCCCCAGGTAAGCCGTCACAATCTGGCCAAACTCGCTCAAATCCTTACGCTTGCCCATTTCTCCTGCTTCACACACATCAACTCTGAGGACGAAATGTTCACTTGCTGCCTAATATATCCCACCCACTAACAGGTGATGGAGATCATCAGTGTTATTCACCGGTAAGTGGTCATAATGTTATGCAGTGTAGTCTATTTACTGTTAATTACAGGCAGCCTTTATCAGTTCATGAAGCAGAAAGGAGACACTAAATATATTGTGTAAAAATACAACGAGCGGGTTTTGTGTTTTCTATCCGGTTACTCAGATGTGACAACTAGCCCCGGCGTCCACAGTCACGCGTTGAACGCGCTGTGATCTGCGGGTAAACGCGTCGCGTTGCATCTGCGCGACAAACGAGTCATCATCATCGCCGTGGGAAACGACACGGGCGCGCAAACGAGGCGCGGCACCGGGATGATGACGCGCGGTTAGGTGGAGCGACACGGCTCAGACGCGGCTCTACTCTGGACTACGAGCGTCGCATTCCCGATCATCTGACGCGAAGCAGCGCGATCTGTGTCGGATGAGCGTCGCGGGACACGCGGAGGATCGCGTGGTTTCTAGACAAACCAGGAACGCTTTCCAGGATCCATGAGAAGGTAAGCGCGCGCTCTTCCCAAAAACAGGCTTTATATTTCAGCACACGGGAACTTGGAGACATCCTGCGTGTGTGTGTGTGTGCGTGTGTGTGTGTGGATTGAGTGTAAAAGTGATGCGCGGTACTTTTGGTGGACATTAATCTGATGTTTTAGTGTTAATAAGGTTCTAATCGCGACTCTAATGGCAGTCCGTGTCGGTCTTTAAGTT